>NC_073303.1:38933752-39101252 GCF_027595985.1 Sorex araneus | reverse complement strand
GTGGGAGGGAAGAAGGCAGAAGCAGTGTTGTTTGGGTCTCCATCTGGAAACAGCGGCCCTCACTGAATGCTTGTGAGTTAAATGGCAGGACAAACCTTAGGTATTAGACAGAACCAAAGGGTCTGAAGGAGCACCCCGGTTCTCTCCACGGCAGGAGCTGTTCTCTTCCAAAGACATCACTCACAAAGAAATATTTTGGGGCTGGAGAGACAGTACAGTAGGTAGGGTGTTTCCCTTGCATGTGGCTGACCCAAGTTCTATCCCTGACACCCCCCATATGGTCACCTGATCCCTGCCAGGAGTGATCCCTGAGCACAGAGCCAGGAGTAAGCCCTGAGCTCTGCCAGATGTGGCCTAAAAACCAAACCAAAACAAAATAAGTATTGTTCTATATCATTTGGTCCACCATCAGCAAATGTATAATTCTGTTAAATGATTAAAAACAAATGTAAGTTGAGACCAAGTTAAGAGTTTAGGAAGAATCTGAGGTATAAGATCCCTAGTGGGTCAGAGAGCTAGTAGCGTGGAGAAGACACTTGCCTTGCTCTTAACCAACCCGGGCTTGATCTCTGGCACCACAGTGTCCCCTAAGCACTGCCAGGAGTGATTGCTGAGCACAGAGCCAGGACCAAGCCCTGAGCACTACTATGCGTCCTCCCAAAACAAATAAACTAATTACAAAATAAAATAAAATATTCAAGAAAGTCATCGGTGAGGGAAATTCTTAAATAAGCATTATGTTTATTTGAATGTATAATTAAACATTTATTGCTGTCATGGTTGTTTTCTGGGAAAGTGTAATTGTTACCATGAATGTGGGGGATGAAAAGACCTACAAAACGGAGTTTTTTTGTTATTGTTAGTTGTTATAGATAATAGATTGTGTGGGGGGTGGGTGGGAGATGTGGTGTCAAATTGTTACTAAAAAAGGAGATGAGGGAATAGATAGAGGAGAGGTTATCATTTGTTTGTATTGCGAGAAAAATATACATAATGTAAAATATACTATTTAACCTCCTTTAAGTATATTCACATGCCTGTGCGACCATCACCATTTCTCCAGAACTTTTTCATTTCCTGAACTGAAAAACCTAGTCATTAAACACATTAGCTCCCCACTCACCATCTCTCACCACAACACACACACACACACACACACACACACACACAGCCCACCAATGAAGCCCGTCACACCATTTTCTGTCTCTGTACTTCACAAAACCCTCATAAGAAGAATTACACTCTTTTAGTCCTTTTGTTTTTTTTTTCTTTTTGGGTCACACCTTGGCGATGCACAGGGGTTACTCCCAGTTCTACACTCAGGAATTATTCCTGGCGGTGCTCAGGGGACCATATGGGATGCTGGGACTCGAACCCGGGTCAGCCGCGTGCAAGGCAAACGCCCTACCCGCTGTGCTATCGCTCCAGCCCCCTCTTTTAGTCCTTTTGTAACCATCTTCTTGCCCTAACATAGTAGCTCCAAGGATTACCTGTTCTGTTGCAGGTGTCAGAAATGTAGTTTTTTGGGGGGATGAGGGGGTGCCCAAGGTCAAGCTCAGGATCACAAGTGAAGCATGCACTCTATGACTGGCGCCTAAACTTTATTCCTTTTGTGGGGGCTGTTGTTGTTTTGGTGTCTGGGACTTACTCCTAGCTCTGTGCTCAGGTGTCACTCCTTGTGGAGGTCTGGGGAATCATATGAAGTGCCAGAGAACTCAATCCGGGTCAGCTGAGTGCAAGGAAAGTGCCCTACACACTGCTAACTCTCTGCCCCTTTGTTCATTTTTTTATTTTGTTTCGTTTTGTTTTGTTTTGGGTCACATCCAACAGTGCTCATGGCTTTCTCCTGGCTCTGCTCTCAGAGATCACTCTTGGCAGGCTCAGAGAACCGTTTGGGATACTGGGGATCAAACCTGGGCTGGTTGCATGCGAGGCAAACGTTCTACCGGTTGTACTCTCACTCAGTCCTCTCTGTTCCTTTTTTTTTCTTTTTTTTGGGTCACACCCGGCAATGCACAGGGGTCACTCCTGGCTCTGTACTCAGGACTTACTCCTGGCGGTGCTCAGGGGACCATATAGGATGCTGGGAATCGAACCTGGGTCGGCCACGTGTAAGGCAAACGCCCTATCCGCTGTGCTATTGCTCCAGCCCCTCTCTGTTCCTTTTTTAAGGTGGAATGTTTTGAAGTCTGCATGTGACACATTTTGATGACCCAGCCGTCTTCTCCTACCTCCTGGCTGTTAGGAATGATGCTACTATGTACAAGTATCAGATCGACATCCTGTTTTCATTGGCTGCGCTAGATCCTGGAAATGGTTATTCTGTGTAGAATTTGGTAAAGCATTGCCAGACCGAATCCCACTGTGGCTTTGTAGGAGATTAATTAAATTACCATTTCCTTATGTTTCTTAGGAGGAAGTAAGAGATATCATTTCTAAAGGTGAAGAATTGATTTTAAAAAAGAAGAAGAAGCATTCTGAGTACCTCCCAAATAGCCAGAAGCAATAAACAAAAAAAGACCACACAGAAACTTAAAAGCAGAGAACACAAAATATGAAAGAAGTAAATCTAAACAACTAAAGAAGTAAAACTATCACAGGGAGGAACAAAACTTTTTTAAAAACTCGCTTTAGAAAAGAAAATCAGTGATATATTACCAACCAAAGGTACACCCAAACAAAATAACCTGGATGGGTTAAAAGTTACTATAGAGGGACTGAAGAAATAGTACAACAAGTAGTGTACTTGTCTTGCATGTGGCTGACCTGGGTCCGATCCCTGGTACCCCATATTGTCCCCCAAGCCTGCCAGAAGTGATCCCTGAGTGCAGCCAAGAGTAAACCCTGAGCACTGAAAGGTGTGGCCCAAAACTCAAAACCAAAACAAGAAAATTACTATAGAAACAAATTACTATAGTATTTAAGACAAGTATAAATAAAAGGTATATTTTAAAAGTTCAGTTAATAAGCTAAACATTACAATTATGCTACTATTAAAAATACATGAAGTAAAAATATAAAAATCATAAACATTCAGTTACAGAATACTGAACTAAATATAGAAATAAACTTGCAATAAAACTCTTTAACTTACCTTTCTCAGAAAGACAAAAAATCAGTTTTGGGGCCAGGTATGTGACTTAGTGGCAAAGCATATGCCTTGGATGCTTGAGACGTGGGTTCAATTTCTGGCACTGCCTCAAAAACAATGTTGTCTTAGTTAGAGCAATAGTGCAGCAAGCAAGGCGCTTGCCTTGTCCATGGCTGAACCAGGTTTGATTCCTGGCACCTTAGATGATCCCCCAAGCATTGCCAGGAGTAATTTCTGAGTGCAGAGCAAGGAGGAACCCTTGACCTCTTGGTATCTGTAGTGCAAACCATGATGCTCAAAGAGAGAGAGAGAAGGAAAGTACCTTCTGCCACAGAGGCAGGCTGAATGGGGGTTGGGGAGGGGAGTGGGAGTGGTGGCAGGAGGGACACGGGGCATCCTGATGGTGAGAAACCAACACTAGTGAAGGGATGGGTGTTGGAACATCATATGACTGAGACCCGATCATGAAAGTTTTGTAATTGTGTCTCACAGTGATTCAATTAAAATTTAAAAAAAAATAAAGAAGTAACCCTTGATCATCACTGGGTGTGCCCCCCAAACAACAACAACAACAAAAGTGTTATGATTCTAAATTTTTGAAAAACACATCTAGTGAGATTGGGAAGTCAGGCTGACCAATTGGCTCAAACTAGCTCACCTAAAAGTCCTCAGTCCTGATGCTCGTCTAAATGCTCACCCTGGGTTACACCACTAGCATAAACAAAGGAGTGAAAGAATAACACAACAGTCTCGCAAAGAACACAAACAGTCTGATCATTTGGGGAACTTCCAAAGATTTTCAAAGCTGGATGCTTGGACCCAGGTCAAAGGCCAGATACTTTCTGTTTTAATAAATCCAGGCTTGGGTGGGACCTGGATTCCTTCTAACAAAGTGACCAACACTCTTCAACACATATAGCATGTGTGACAATAATCCAACTTGAAAATAGCTAACATTTGAAGGAGTCGGTGTGGAATAGGGGAGAAGGATCTTTTTGTTTTGTTTTGTTTTGTTTTGTTTTGTTTTAGGGCCACACCCTGTGAGGGTTGGGGGCTATCTTGGCTCTATTCTCAGGAATTAGTCCCGGTGGTGCTGGGGGGACCATATAGGATGCCAGGGATTGAATCTGGGTCAGGTACATACAAGGAAAGAGCTCTACTCACTGTACTATCGCTCTGGCATCACAATTTTTTTTAAGATGAAAAAACTGTATTTAGAATTATCCAGCTGGACTGTCCTGATGATCCCAATTTTGTTGGCAACACCCAAGGTGTCACGGTCGGGAGCCAGCCGAACACATGCCTTCTCTCCATCAGGCTCATCAGGGTGTTGACCTTGGCTACATCAATGTCATCGAGCTTCTTCTCGGCCAGTGTGATCTGGTGCTAGTTGGCCTTGACATCCGCTGTGAACACCAGTGTGTTATCTCCCCTCTCCGTCATGGCTGACTCAGTGGTCAGAGGGAACCTGATGATGGCACAGTGGTCAAGCTGGTTTCTCCTCTGGGCTCTTCCGAGGATATTTGTGCTGCCTTCTGAGCCACAGTGTTTTGGGTCTTTGGAAGGTGGGTGATGTGTGGATGTTCTATCCATGGCTGTGGGCACCTTTCAGCTCTGCTTTCTCCGCGTCCAAAAGTCTGGCTTCAGCTTTGGGAGGGGCAGGGCCTTCCTTTTGGTTTTCAGCTCCATCTTCAGGGTGAGAAGGATGGTAAAGCTTCCCGATCCATTGGCCCATGAGTCTCAGCAATATCATCTTACCAGCAGTGCCAGTTACTATCCTCACCACACTAGAGTAGATGTAACCTGAAAATTAACAGTAATATATATTGTATATTGCTATATATATTCACTTGTATCACTTGTCATCCCATTGGTCTTTGATTTGCTCGAGTGGGCGCCAGTAACATTTCCATTTGTCCCTGTCATGTGCTAGGATAGCCCAATGATATCTGCTCACTCCAGGAACAGGAAGAGCCTCAAATCATTCATTCATATATATTGCTATATATAATATATATAATTATTGTATATATTTTAATTGTTATATACTATATAATATATATTACTATATATAGTAATATACCATATATATTACTATTATATATGACTATACATATATAGTCATATTACCAGAGGCTCCTTTAGTTACTGGCAATTAGCCCAATCCATTATCATATTGTCTAGCCAATGTGTCTCAGGGCAAGGTCACTCTACTTTGAAGATTTCTTTTTTTTTTTTTTTTTTTTTCAGTTGTATTAAAACTTTTTTTTTTTTTTTTTTTTTACAAAGCTTTCAGGTTTAAGTCACAGTCAAATACAGATTAAACCACCATCCCTTCACCAGTGCACCCGTTCCACCACCAAGAACCCCAATGAACCCCCCTCCCACCCCACCCCCCATCCAAGTAGCTGATGATATTCCCATTATTCTCTCTATATTTTGAGTACATTTCATATTTCCATACAGAACTCACTACTGTTGATTAGAAATTTTCCCCAACATCAGGCCTGCTGAATAAGCATCATCTAATAAATTCTCTTCCTTGGTAAAGGTGAAGACTTTTTGGGTTTCTAATATTTTAGCTCAGTTCGCAGTCAAAGTGCATGGCTGCAAGAATCTGCTCTGGTGCCAAAATGGGTTAGGAGACCTCAGGATCACAGTCAGTAGGCGGGAGGCTCTGCTTCTCGTGCCGCGGCTCTTGGTTCATCTCTGGGCGGAAGGCGCGCCGGGAACACCTCCCCTCCCAGGATCACCTACAGGCTACGTCACTAAAGAGAGTCCTACCTCCTGGTGGAGGGGTCTTAGAGGGTGGCTCTCACCGCGTGGCTGCTGCCGCTGCCGCCATTTTCGCTCAGAAAAACGGGGGGGAGAGGGAAAAAAATCCCTCCCCGGGCTGCACGAGGTTGTAGTTCAGTTCGCAGTCAAAGTGCATGGCTGCAAGAATCTGCTCTGGTGCCAAAATGGGTTAGGAGACCTCAGGATCACAGTCAGTAGGCGGGAGGCTCTGCTTCTCGTGCCGCGGCTCTTGGTTCATCCAAGATTTCTATGAAATTCTATCAGGTTCCAAGAGTAAGACGTGTGGCCAGGAATGTAACTCAGTGGTAGAAAGATAATTTCATGTGTGAGGCCCTGGATTTGATTCCCAAACCACCCTCTCCCCCACATGCCCCACCACACACACACACACACACACACACACACACACACACACACACACACACACCCCTCAAAATAGAGTGGACTTATACTACATGATTTGACCATTTCAAGCATCTGGTATAACTGAGCTAAGAGATAATATGATCTGTTTGTGGGATTAATGTAATAACCCTCAGTATAATAACCCTCTGTGCCAGGCTGTTTTCACTTGGGGCCCCAGAGGGGGCCGGGTGAGAACCCTCCCCACCCCAAGGGACCCAGCCCTGGCAGCCGACCTCCTCTACCCAATCGCTACGCTCCAGGCAGCTTTCTGGGCACATTATAAGACACTTCCTACCCATTTTCTATAGTTACCACATCATAATTGATGAAGTTCAGACAGTAGGCAACAAATCATAGATATATATAATATATAATATTACATATATATGTAATTATATATAATATATATAAAATATATATAATTACATATCACTGTAAATAACTGTCATCCTGTTGCTCATCGATTTGTTCAAGCGGGCAGCAGTAACGTCTCTCATTGAGAGACTTATTGTTACTGTTTTTGGCATATCCAATACGCATGGGTAGCTCGCCAGGCTCTGCCGTGCGGGCTCAATACTCTCAGTAGCTTGCCAGGCTCTCCGAGAGGGGCGGAGGAATCGAACTCGAGTCAGCCACGTGAAAGGCAAAAGCCCAACCGCTGTGCTATCGCTCCAGCCCATAATTACATATATTTTATATATATACATATATATATATCTTGGAGAGCCTGGAAAGATATGGAGAGTATCTCGCCCACATGGCAGAGCCTGGTAAGCAACCCGTGACATATTAGATATGCCAAAAATAGTAACAACAAGTCTCACAATGGAGACAATACTAGTGCCCGCTCTAGCAAATCGATGAGCAACAGAATGACAGTGATACAGATACATATATATATATACACATATATATATATATATATGCCTCTTGGAGAGCCCGGCAAGGTACCAGAGCCTGGCAAGCTACTGAAAGTATCCCACCCTCACGGCAGAGCCTAACAAGCTCCCCGTGGCGTATTCGATATGCCAAAAACAGCAACAACAAGTCTCCCAATGGTGACGTTACTGGTGCCCTCAAGCAAATCAATGAACAATGGGACAACAGTGCTACAGTGCTACAATGCCAAACCAATGTCCTGTCGCCCCTACGGCCGGCACCTGCCACTCCACCTAAACCTCAGGGCAAGTACAAGACTGTGGCCCAGAGCCCATTAGAACTCTTCCAACCAGCCAATCCTCAGATGCTTGCCCAGCTTGGCCTTGACTTTCACACTAACATGCTAACAAAGCTGTGCCCTGTCCCCTGGCCAACGCGGTGCTTCTCCATGTGGCTCCATGTAGAGGAGCACTCGACCCTTGTCTCCGGAAGGGTCAGGAGTAGTCGTCAATATCAGGCTGGAGCTACCACCGGACACCTGTGTAAATTATGTCACTGTTACTGTCATCCCGTTGCTCATCGATTTGTTCGAGCGGGCAGCAGTAACGTCTCTCATTGAGAGACTTATTGTTACTGTTTTTGGCATATCCATATGCACGGGTAGCTTGCCAGGATCTGCCATGCGGACTCAATACTCTCGGTAGCTTGCCAGGCTCTCTGAGAGGGGCGGAGGAATCAAACACGGGTCAGCCACGTGAAAGGCGAACGCCCTACCGCTATGCTATCGCTCCAGCCAATTATAAATTATAGTCCCCGTAAAAATAAAATGGGTATTGACAGGCCCTACTTGAATGCTCCCCACAATTTCCTGGAGGGTTTTTGAAGTACTGGATGTGCCTTCAATAATTTGCTCTTCATTGCTCTTCTGCCTGGCCATATGACCAAGCTTTCGACCACTTTGGATCAGTGAAGAACTCAAGCACAGGAGCAAAGAGCCTGCAGTGCACGCCCCTTCACCTGCTGACCTTTGCCCTTGCTCGGCAGGAGGTACAGCTTCCCAAGTAGGATTCCTTCTGATGCTCACCTGGGAGCTTCCATAATCACAGATCTCTTAAAGGGTCAGCAGAGAGCTGTTTGCAGGGTCCTATTCATGTGGCAATGGGTCCTGGAAGCGCTTTAGAGAACTCTGTCACTGTCACTGTCATTGTCATCCCGTTGCTCATCGATTTGCTCGAGCGGGCACCAGTAACGTCTCCATTTTTGAGACTCATTGTTACTGTTTTTGGCATATTGAACACGAATATTGAATTGTAAGAACCCTAAAGTCAGTTTTAGGACAGGAATCAACCTACTTTTGAATGACATGCTCAGTAACTCTTCATCAAAGAAGTAGAAATCAGGGCCAGAGTGATAGTGCAGGGGAAAGGGCATTGCATGTGGTCGATCCGGGTTGGATTCCTGCTATCCCATATGTTCCCCTGAGCACCCCCAGAAGTAATTCCTGAGTGCAGAGCCAGGAGTAAGCCCAGGTGTGTCCCCAAGACCAAAACAAACAAAAATCAAAGCCAAAGAAGTAGAAACCATAAACAAACAGACAAAATGGTCATTTGATATATATGTGTGTGTATGTGTGTGTGAATAAAGACCATAATTGACAACAACCCAATGTGTGGAAGTAACGGCAGACCAGACAGAGTTGAGGAGAAGATGATGTACTGAATAAGTGAGGAGCCACACCCCGCCTCCCACAGAGAGCACCATGTTGGCTAACCCACCAGTCCCGCTCTTTGATTCGAGACTAAACCTTCCAGGAGATGCAAACCAAGCAGCTAAAATTCATGGGTACATTGGTCCCTACAGCTGAAGACTCTGGGGCACCCTCAGGAGAACGGTGGTCTCAGTACCTGCCCGACTGAAGCCCCAGCAGTCGTATCTACACCCCACCACTGCAGTCACCCCAGGGGCTCACCTCCAACAGCTCCCTAAGAGCCCAGACCATAGATTCTGAAGTCTCTGGACCACTGAGCCACATGTGCAGCCAGGAGACTCCTCCTAACTACTCAATGCTGGCATTCCAGTGGGAGCACAGCAAAGTAGATGGGAAAGTAACATAGAAGCCAACGAAACTCAACAAACAAAAACAATAACACAGAAGGCTCAACTAGCAACAAACAGCTGAGTCAATTCTTAGACAAGGACATAACAACCCCGTGGCGAGATATAACAATTTTCACATAAACATTAACTTTGCTATACTTATTGATTTGAATATTGGAGCTTTGTTATCTAATCAATTTCAACTCTAGAATTGTAGCAACAGTATGACTTTTGTCTACGTTAAAATAAAATTTTAAAAATAAATAAAATAGGGGCTGGAGCAATAACACAGTGGGTAGGGTGTTTGCCTTGCATGCGGCCGACCCAGGTTCAATTCCCAGCATCCCATATGGTCCCCTGAGCACCGCCAGGAGTAATTCGTGAGTGCATGAGCCAGGAGTAACCCCTGTGCATTGCTGGGTGTGACCCAAAAAGCAAAAAAAAATTTTTTTTAAATAAAATATTGGTGTGTCAAAAATTAAAATAAACAAAGTCACGAAATCACTTAAAATAAAGTATAAGTGAGAAAATATCCATGACTCAAAAGTTTAATAAAATATAGAAGTAAAAGCAAGTAATAATTTTATTTTAATACATTAATAAGGCCTAATACACATGTGATTATAGCCCTGTTATAGAGAGAGAAATGATGCAGAAACAATATATGAAGAAATAATAGTCACAAAATTTTCCAACTTTATTAAACACATCAAAGTACAGGTGTTTCTTATGTAACCCAAAGAGATTTTCAAAACAAAACTCAGGCCAGGGAGGTAGGTAGCATAGGGGCTGAGGTGCTGGCCTGTCATACATCTGACCCTGACTCAATCCCAAGCACCAAGACTGGCCTCCCAAGCACTGCTAGGAGTCATCCCTGAGCACAGAACCAGGAATAAGCCATGAGTGCCGCTGAGTATGTCGCCCCTAGAAAAACAGAAGATGAAAACTGCATCTAGATAAACTGTAAATGTGGACACAAAGAAGTTCTTAGAAGAATGGGAGGCAGCTTCCCTTCAAATTAACAAAAGATAGAATGACATATAATTAAAAAAAAATAGTGATGTCTAAACTACAGTATGATAATCCCATCAGAGTGCTAAAATACTATTCCCTTCAACACTGAAGGTGACATTAAAATATTTTTAAATAAACAATAAAAGACTTGACATTAAAATATTTTCATTTATTTATTTTTTGTGGGCAAGGAATATTTTATAATTACATTTAAATACTCAACGTTTTGAAATTTGAGTTCAAACTGGCCTTCCCCTAATTAATTTTATTTTTTTAATATTTTAAATAAACAATAAAACATTTCATCAGCATTAGATTTTATTCAAAGGAAATCAAAAAGAGTCTTCTTCAAGCAAAGGCAAAGGGGCATTTAGAGAGGAGTATAGAATGCAGGAAGAAATAAAGAGAAAAAAGAAAGACAGTTATAATGGCCAGAGAGGTAGTATAATGGGTTTAAGCACTTGCTTTCCACTCGGCTCACCTGAGTGTGATCCCTGGCACTACATCGGGTGCTCTGAGCAACACCAAGAGTGATCCCTGAGCACTGCTGAGAGTGCTCCTCTCCCCTGAACCTCCCCACCCGAGTCAGCAGTCACAGAATGTCAAAGGCGGGAACTAAAACAAATTTTTAAAAATCTCATCAAGATGAACACAGGACCGCAGAGACCAGGACTCTCGCATTGCCAAGGAAACAATGAAGGGAGTAACACAGCGGCCACGAGAAGTGATAAAGAACCAGATGTCCGAGGGAGCCAGGACCTCCCAGGGAGCAGCGCTGGGAGACCTCGGGGGCGGGAGGAGCTGTAAATAAGACCCTGAAGTGTCGTGACCTGGAGAGGGAAGGAGGCTGCGGCCGGGAGCACGGCCAGGCAGACGCTGCGGAGCAGAGTTCAAAGGCTGGCTCTGGGGGAGCCGAACGCATGGACTGAGCCTGGGGGCCAGGCTGCGCTGGGGACACCCCCATCCTGAGGTCCTTGACCCTGGTCCAGGACGGAAACTGTCAACTCCCTCACCACCACACACACACACACACACACACACACACACACACCCCTGCAGGTGGCTGGAGTTTGATGGCACTTGTGCAGTTTGTTGGGAACTGAGCAAGCCCTGCCTAAGAGGTGCTGCCCTGCACTGGGTCTGGGTGACCATGAGCCCTGTCTGTGCTCGCCCCAGGCATCCGGGGCACCAGATGCATCAGAACTGAGAGCAGCTGTAAGGAAGCAACACTCAGACTGGTAACAGCAGTAGACCCAGAGAGCCTGGTCAGCGCACCCCCCCACCACACCCCCTCACAACATCCCCCTCACGGCCGTGTGGGGTGTGGGGGAGGACAAGAACTAGAACTGACAGAGGGCAGTGATGGAAGGTCGCGGGCACTTTGGTGGTGGTGAAGGGGCAGTAACCGTACATCAGAACCCTAAAGGTGTGGTCATGAAACAAAACAAAAGCAAAAAATATTTACACAAATTAGAATTTTAGTTTGCTGTTTCAAAAAAGGCAGAGTCTCTTGCCCCCGCACCTGGCTGTCTTCACCAGGGTCCCTCGGAGGGGGTGGGTTGAGTTTCCCTCCCCGCCCCGAGCAGAGCCCCGGCAGCCAAAAACCTTTGGAACCCAGCCACAGCCATGCTCAAGGCCCCTCTCCACACGTTCAGACGAGCCTCACGCATGAAGGAACCGGCAGAGGAACCCAGGTGTGTGGAACCTGGGGCTGAGATCTCAAAGCCTGCTGAGATCGGGACTGGGCCTCTTGTGCCCAGATCCTCCATTTTCCAGTAGCTAGGCGGTCACACCCAGAAACTGCCCCTGGCGTCGTGTAATCCCATCAATGGCCAACATCCAGAGACTATAAAACCAAGCCCCTGGAAGCGCATGGCCGCAAAGTGGCCGCACGTCTTATAGCCTAGTTCTCTCTCTTGGAGAACCTGGCAAGCTACTTAGACTTTCCTGCCCGCATGGGAGAGCCTGGCAAGCTCCCCGTGATGTATTCATATGCCCAAACCAGTAACAACGATGGGTCTCATTCCCCTGACCCTGAAAGAGTCTCCAATGCAGCACCGTTAGGAAGGACGAGTAAAGAGAGGCTTCTAAAACCTCAGGGCTAGGATGAATGGAGACATTAATGAGACCACTCAAGAAAATCGACAATCAACAGGATGATGATGATGATGATGATGATGATGATGATGATGATGATGATGATGATGATGATGATGATTTCAAAAAGGAATTCTTTTTGAAAAATAAAAATAACTATTATTTGGGGGGGGGGGTTGGGTTCACATCCAGCGTGCATAGGGGCTACTCCTGGCTCAAAAAGAAATTCTTACAGAACAGCGATGATCAGGGGTTTGGGGAGGGGGAGAGGAGCTGTGGTTTCAGAGAAGCAGTTTCAGTTTTGCATGAAAATTTTGAATTAAATCTGAACGTCTGTCACTCAACAATGTGAAGACTCCACACTGCCAACTGTACACTTAACTGTTACTAAGGGGGCCAGAGCGATAGTACACAGATAAGGTACTTGCCTTGCACAACTTGGACCCAGGTTTAATCCCTGACACCATCTATGCTTTCCCAGCTGTGCCAGGAGTGATTACTGAGTACAGAGCCAGGAGTAAGCCCTGAGCCCCACTGGGCAGGGCCCAAAAAACAAGAGAAAACAAAACAAAAGATTTGTGAGAAGGTTAATTTGTATGTGTTTTTATACCAAAATTTAATAGATAATATTTAAAGATTTCTATATTTGACCATATCCCATAAAATACATCAAGGAAATCATATCATGAATAGAAAAATAAAAACTTTTGAAGGGAAGGATAAGAGAAATCTTTGCCATCTTTAGTATGCAAAAATTTTAAAATATGGGACCAAAAATAATGGTCAGTTTGTATTAAAAAATGGTAAACTGGAGTACACTAAGACTGGGAGTTTACTAGTTGAGAGCGAAATAGCAAACCACATAGGTAAGAAGACATTTGAAATAACAGAGGCTGTATTCATGTGGTCTGAATATATTTTAACTCCCTACAAATTTATAGCAAACTGACATAAAACAAACAAGCATTTCACAAGAATTCATATCCAGTGGGCAATAAATACATAAGAGATGTTCAGTCATTAGTCATGAAGGAAATGCAAATTAAATCCTAAGATTCCATACTAGTCAATTTATTTAGAATTGACCAAATAAATAATTTTTTTTCAGAAAAAAACAAGGATTGACAAATATGCAAATCAACCAACCTATAAATTCTCAGTAACTGCTGGTAAGAGTATATGTTCATCTACATAGAAATTGTCAGTATCTCATAAAGTTGAAAAATAAGGATAATTAGTGGACCCAGAAATTCTTAGGTATACAGGAAATATTCAATGTTGGGTCAGAGCAATAGTATAGCGGATAGTACACTAGCCCTGCTTGCTGTCAGCTCAGGTTCAATCCCTGGCACCCCATATGGTCCCCTGAGCACCACCAGAAGTGATCCCTGAGCTCAGAGACAAGAGGAATCCCTGAGCACCACTAGGTATGTCGGAAGAAAGAAAGAAAGAAAGAAAGAAAGAAAGAAAGAAAGAAAGAAAGAAAGAAAGAAAGAAAGAAAGAAAGAAAGAAAGAAAGAAAGAAAGAAAGAAAGAAAGAAAGAAAGAAAGAAAGAAAGAAAGAGAGAAAGAGAGAGAGAAAGAAAGAGAAAGAGAGGAAGGAAGGAAGGAAGGAAGGAAGGAAGGAAGGAAGGAAGGAAGGAAGGAAGGAAGGAAGGAAGGAAGGAAGGAAGGAAGGAAGGAGAGAAAGAGAGAGAGAAAAGAAGGGAGGGAAAGGGAGGAAGGAAGAATGGAAGGGAGGAAAGAAGGAGAGAGAGAAAGGAAAAGAAAAGAATAAAAGAAATATTTAGTATTCACCTGAGGAATCTTCACCGAAGCACTCCTTATAAAAACCTTAAACTGAGGGTCTGGTGAAGGCTCATTGACTAAAGTACCTGCCTTGCAGGCACTGAATTCCTCTTGCCACCCACATGTACTGAGTGTGATATTCATAGCTCTACTGTCTGGGATCCCCTCTCCACCTGACCCAGGCTTAGCAGAGCATATGATCTCCCATGATCTAAAGCATGTAACCCCTAGTGATCATTGCAGTGAGCACCCTAATCAGATAGGCAAGCCTGGGCCAGCACCACACCTAAGTGTTTGCAACCATCAATCATTGCAACATAAACAGCCTCAAAGGGAAGAAGAGGAAAAAACATCAGACAAAAAACTACTTAAATGCCCATCTGGAGTCGTGGAAATAAGTAAAGCATGGTATTTTCACACAATAAATTTCTCTATAGCAAAAATCACTAATAAACATACAAGAATATTGTTATAGACTTAATTGTTACCCCAGTGAGACAAATCCTTTAAAGAATTCATTAAGATAAAGAGGGGATCCAAGAGAACAGGTGTGCTATTAAGAACAGGATGAGCTCAGGGCCATAGAGATAGCACAATGGTTAGGGCTACAATGGGAAGGGTGCTTGTCTTACACACAGCTGACCTGGGTTTGATCCTTGGCACCCTATATGCTTCCTGAGCACAGAGCTAGGAGTAAACCCTGAGCACTGCTGGGTATGTGCTCCCAAACTCAAAACAAACAAATCAAAAACAGGTATGGGATGAGCTCAAGTGACTGACTGTTTTCTTGGCATGTGGGAGGCCCAGGTTCAACTCCCGAAACTGCATGGTCCCCTGAGCATCCTACTAGGTGGAGCACCTGACCACCACCAGGTGTGACCCAGAAAATGAAAGGGAAAAAATTAGGAGAACCTGGGATAAACCAGCCAAGTGACCTTAGTGCAGAGAGCGGCCTCACTCCAGCCTGCCCGGCCACCTTCATGGCTTCCAGCCTTCAGAACTGTCAGGCCACGGCCACGCACTGCTGTCATCCACGCCTTGCCCGGGACTGTGTGTTGGAGGCCCAAGCGGACTCACACAGTAAGAAGAAACCACAGTCTATCGTGTCATTGATCAATTGGTGCATTTGCGTTGTTCCCACTTTTTTTACTACTACAAATAATGCTGCTATGAACATTTACAGGAAAATTTTTGTGTGCACATGCTTTCACTTCTTGCAGGCATATCTAAAAGTTAGATATTTGGCTCACAGTGGTATTGCTGTGTTTAACACTATAATTTATTATATAAAGGGATTCATAAATATAAGAGCAGAAATTATTGCCCTAAAAACCACACACACATACAAAGGATCAAAATCAAAAGACTTTTCAGTGATAACACTAATAAACTTTTTTTTAATTCCCTAGGGAAATATCCAATTTTTTTTTTAGAATTTTTAAAAAGCACATTGCTACAGGTTTCTGTTTTCTTTATAATCTTTATAGGATTATAGAAATATACCATTGACATCAACTTGATATCTTGATATCAAGGTAACAACTTGATATCTTGAAGAAAATCGAATATTTACATGATTAGAGAGAAAGCCTAGAGAAAGAAAAAATAACCAAAAGAAGGGAACAAAGATTGTATAGAAGGTAAGGCACACGGTCACCTCAGCTTGACCTCAGCACCACACATGATCTGTGCTTAGGAGTGATCCCTGAGCACAAAGCCAGGAGTAAGCCCTGAACAAGCCAAGTGTAGCACCAACTTCCCCTTTACAGAAAATAAAATAAGAAGAATACTAAGTTGGAGAAATTTTTATGAAAGGAATAGATAGGCTCTTAATAGTACTATAATTATTACAGAAATTAAACTTAAATTTATTATTTAAACCTTCAAAAAAAGTATGAGCTGGAGAGAGTACAGTGGGTAAGGCACTTCCTTTGCACATGGCCAACTCAGGTTCAAGTCCTGGCACCCCATGCTGTTCCCCGAGCACTGTCAGGAGTAATTGCTGGGTGCAGAGCCAGGAATAACCCTTGACTGGGTGCAGCCCAAAATCTTAGGCAACTTACTGAGGTAACTCAAGTTTGTGTCATTCAGGACCGGGAAACAGCTCCAAGGACTGGACCTCACTTTGTAGTCCAAAATCTAAAATGAAAACAGTTGATGTTATTCCAAGAATGTAAGATCTATGTTTGGAATGTGTCATGAACGCCACATAAACAGGATAAAGGAGAAGAATCCTGACAGATTTTCAGCATACAAAGCGTTTGCAGAATTCAACACCTACTGCTGCCTTACAATCATCGGCCAGTCTCAAGAAAATCGCTGAATGTGATTATTTCCCACTCTACCTCCCAGTCTCCCACCATGACCTGAAAATCACTGTCCACTGCAGTCCGTTCTTCTTCAGAAACTTAGGTCACACTGGTACTTTCATGAACACTGGGCTCTGCCTCCTTCTCTGACAGTGCTCTCTGTTCTTCCTGCTCTCCCCATGTGTTGTGCATTTGGAAGTGGAGGCCTCTGTGCTCTTCTTGTTTTGTTTTGGGGAAACTACTTATCCTTCCTTTTCTGTACAAACTCCTCTTGAAAGCTAAACTATATTGCCTATTATTAGTATTGTTGTTGTTGTTGTTGTTATTATTATTATTATTATTGGGCTAGAGCAATAGTGCAGCGGGTAGGGTGTTCGTCTTGCACTCGTCCAACCCGGGTTGGATTTGTCTGCCCCTCTCGGAGAGCCTGACAAGCTACTGAGAGTATCTCGCCCGCATGGCAGAGCCTGGCAAGCTACCCGAGGCGTATTTGATATGCCAAAATCAGTAACAACAAGTCTCACAAAGGAGACATTATTTGTGCCCGCTCTAGCAAATCAATAAGCAACAGGATGACAGTGATACAGTGATTATTATTATTGTTTGGGGCCACAACCAGTGATGCTCAGGGCTTACTTCTGGCTCTGTGCTCAGGCATCACTCCTGGTGAGGCTCAGAGGATTATATGGGACGCCAGGGATCAAATCTGGGTCAGCCACGTGAAGGCAAGTACCCTAGAGACTAAACTATCACCCCAGCCTGCGCCCATTATTCTTGTTGAAGCTGTCTACCAGCCTCCTGGCTACTATCCCTCCCTGGAGATTTTGGAGCCCCTCAGCCTCTCCCCGCTCTTCTTTGTACTGCTCTCTTCTTTGCAACGTCAATCAACATCCATGGTGAAGTCTCAGGGAAAAACCTAGCTTCTCGGGTCCTGCGCTACTGACCTCTTGTAGAGCAATGATCCCAAACTTGAAACAGCAAGTATGTATCTAGCACGTTTCCTGTGGGTCAGGAGCTTGGGAAGCCGTCGTTCAGGCACAGTGTCAGACAGGGCTGCAGACAGGTGGCTGGGCTGCTGCATCATCTGAAGGCTGGAATGGGGCAAGAGGGCAGGCTTCTGAGGAGACTCACAAACGCGGCTGACAGGTTGGTGCCAGCTGGTCTTCTTCACAAGGTCCGTGAATGTCTTCACGACATGGTAGCTGATACCCCCAGGAGACAGTAAGTCAGAAGCTGCATTCCTTTTACAACCTAGCCACGGAAATCACTCACAGATATTATTTATACAAGGCCACGAGCCTTGAGGTGGGAGGGACTACGCCAAGGACAGGATAGGACCAGGGGAGAATGAGCAGGGCTCAGGCTGGGAGCTGGCTCTTCAACTTCCTAAGTCTGGTCCTCTTGTTGCCCTGGTCACACCGTGGATTCTCATCAACTACTGTCTTACAACCACAAAAATCAGAGTTTACAGAATCCCACTCTTTGGCCATCCTTTCCAATCTCTCCGACTCTCTACTCCTGAATCTTTTTTTTTTTTGGATTTTTTTTTTTGCTTTTTGGATCACACCCAGCAATGCTCAGGGGTTACTACTGGCTTTGCACTCAGGAATTACTCCTGGCAGTGCTTGGGGGACCATATGGGATGCCGGGGATTGAACCTGGGTCGGCCACGTGCAAGGCAAATGCCCTACCCACTGTGCTATCGCTCCGGCCCCTCTACTCCTGAATCTTGACTCATTCATCCCCTCCACTCCCAGGAGACTCCCCAGTATCGTCATTGTCCATCTCTTTGTCCATTCCTCATTTTCCTTCCTATCTGTTTAGAGTTTGCAGTCAATCACTATACACTTTGTCCCTCTTATCTGGCTCGACTGCTTTCACAATCATTTCCTGAGCACACACCAAGCTCAAAAAAAAAAACAAACACCAATTCATCAAACCACTCTGGTAGATGACCTCAGACTGAAACTCTGAAGCCTTCTTATAATGTGAGTGGGCTAGTTCCCCTCCTTTCCGGAGAGACCCAGCAGCCACCATATCCAACCTTTTTCAACATATAAATGGCCCAGCTTCATAGCTCCGGGAGCACGTGGCCAGATACGTAGCCTCGAAATACCCCTTCTGCATTTCACAGGACTAACAGCGCAGTAGGAGCACAGCAACTTTGATGGAAAAGTTGCATAGAGGCCCATCAAGCTCACTAAGCAACAACAATAACAGAAGGTTCAACCAGCACCAACCAGCTCAGTAAATCCCCAGACAACTTTAATAACACCGTTGTGAGATATAATAATGATCATTGACTTTATTTTCTGATCATTTAATTTGCCATTTTGTTATAACGAGCAATATCAAATAAATTATTGCTCCTGCTATAGGACAGGCTTGAGGGGTAGGTGGGAAACTGGGGACAATGGTGGAGGGAAGGTCACACTGGTGGTGTGATTGGTGTTGGAACAGTAAATCCCTAAATGCCTGAAACAACTGTGTCATGAACAACCTTATAGGTTTATGTCTGAAATTGAAAGAAAAGCTGTCATTTTCTACACCTCACACCCCAAATGAGCAACGAAGCATAGCTGGAGAAAAGCCACTACCATTTGGGGTAGGAACAGTAGCACAGCAGGAAGAGCACTCACCTTGCACACAGCAGACAGGGGTTCGATCCCTAGTACCCCATATGGTCCTCAATGCCTGCAGGAGTGATCCCTAAGCACAGAGCCAGGAATAAGCCCTGAGCATCGCCAGGTGTGGCCCCAAAACAAATATACCAAAAAAAAAAATAAGATACTATCACTCATTTTAGAACATCTTAAAGAAAGATATACTATTTTAAAATTTATGTCCAAACTCTTCAAATGTAATTCTCTTAAATTCACATTCCCTATTTCTGAGATAACTATACCATGTCTTCTTTGTCTACAGGAAATCTTCCAAACTCTCTTCTCTCTCTCTCTCTGTTCTTATCTGCCTACTTCACTTGTTTCCTTGGTATAAAAGGAGCCAACATTGGCCATTCTGCCTACAGTAGGAAACAGCCTCTCTGAAAAGCCTTCCTCTGTTACAAAAGATGCATCACTCGTTAGTTTACTGACTCCCATTCAGTACCCCAGAATACGGGATCTGCACTGAGTGATGTTAGCTCATCCTTGCTAGTTATGTCAATTAGTGAGTAATACAAGGTTGTGAGCAACCCTAGTGTCATGTGCAGGACAAGATCAGACAGCCAAAAGAGTAAGGAGGAGATGGAGAGACATCTCGAAAGACTGGAATACATGCCTCACATGTTGGGGCCCCAGGGCCAACCCCGGGTACCACGTGGTCATCTGAGAACTGCCAAGAGTTATTCTGGAATACTGAGTGGAGAGCAAGTCCTCTGTGATCACTGCCAGGTGTGGCCCAAAGACCAGAGAGAGACAGACACAGAGAGGAGACTAGAGCAGGCAGAGCGAAGTGCAGAGTATCCGCAGTGACCACCGCAGAGGGAAGAGAGTTAATGGTATGCAAAATTTGACATCCATGAAGCTACTTTAAATATACAGTCAGGGACTCATTATAAAGAAATTGCATTGCTTTTGTTTTTGAAAAGTAGCAATTGCTTTAAGAAATCATCAAACAACAATGGTCTGAGAACTAGTAATCACACGTTTTAAGTTGAAAGATAGTCCATTTTCTTTTCTAGAGAATTGGTAACCTGTTATGCAAAACCGAAAATAATTCAAGATTCAAAACACTGATCAGCTCTTTTCTTCCACTACTTGCCTCATCTTCCTCCTTTCCTCCCAGCAAAACCCCCTAATTTTGTCCCTCCATGGGGCATAATTTAGGTTTCCTGCTAGAATCTGGGACCCTGCATTGCACCTGTGACTCCTTCATCCCCAATAAATATGCTTTGTCTCCTCCGTTTCCTCCTGAATTTTTAGGTCGGCACGTGTGCTCCTACTCTCCGGTATGTCTGACTGGCTTGCGATCCTAAGATTCCTCATAGCAAAATCTCTATGACCTAAATTAGCTTGAGCGGATCTTTGTTTTCTGCAGCTAGGAGAGCCTGTTTATTCGATCAGGATACAGATGTAAAGAGAATGTTCTGCAAGTGTCTCTGACTGGTCAGTCTCTCAGGAAAGACGCGCTCCGGAGGATAGTAAAACGCTCCTTACTTGTACTTTCCTGAATTGCTTGAATCACTGAAGCATCAATCCCTTCCTTTCCTTCTCCTCACCCGTCCCTGTGCCAGCATCTCCTCTCGCCCTGCACCGCATCTCAGCTCTGGCCACCTGTCTCTGTGACCCTGGCCCCACTCTCGCCATCTCCACTGTCGCTCTTACCTACGAAATAGTCCCCCAGCAGATCCCTCCCCCCATCTTCCCTCTCCCACCTTCACTCTGCTCCCCACAGAGAAGTCAGCAGGGTCTTGTCACAGACTCAGCCCATCTCACCACTCCATGTGGCCAGTCTGTCCACAGCTTCCCTCTGGGTTTTGAAGACAATCCTCACCTTGCTTACCTGGCCTGGAAAGTCAGTCCAAGGACGCTGCTGTCTGAGCCGTCTGCACTGAAGGTTCGGAATACGAGTTCTTGTCCTTGTCCTGGTTCTTGCTCTTGTTCTTCTGCACCCAGGCTGCTCAGCCATGCCAGAAAGTGTTTCGGGATTGGAGAATTCACAGCTGCTGGTTTGTAGCTGCTTTCCCCTTTGCTCCCTTCAGCTCCTCCCCTACTGACGCTGGATGGAGCCCAGAACACACCCCGGCATCTGTTGCACCCTGGTCCTTTACTCGTTCCTGCTGCTAGAATATTCCACACAACACCTTCCATGGCAGATTCCTCATCTCCCTGTCTCTCCCCTAGAGGATTAATTTTCCACTGTTTGTTTCATCTCTCTCTTTTTTTTTTTTTTGCAGGGGTGGGGGGCGTTGGACCGCACCATACCATTCTCAGGGCTTACTTCTAGGTCTGTGTTCACGGATCACTACTGGTGGTGCTTGGGGGACCCTACTGAGTGCCAGGGATCAAACCTGGATGGTTCTTTTTTTAATAATTTATTTATTTTTTCATTGGTGAGTCACAGTGAGGTTACAGTTACAGATTCACACATTTTCGTGCTTGTTTTTCCCTCATGCTATGTTCAAGAGCCCATTCCTCCACCAGTGTCCATTCTCCACCACTTATGAACCCAGTATCCCTCCCACCCCCTATCCCATCCCCCCCACCCCGCTCTGCCTCTGTGGCAGAGCATTCAAATTTGTTCTCTCTCTCTCTCCTTTTGGGTGTTGTGATTTGCAATAGGGGTATTGAGTGGCCATCATGCTCAGTCTCTAGTCTACTTTCAGCGTGCATCTCCCTCCCGGCTCGGGATTTCCAATCACATTTTACTTGGTGTTCCCTTCTCTATCTGGGATGACTTTCCCCCAGCATGTGAGGCTAGCTTCCAAGCCATGGAGCCAACACCTGGATGATTCCTGAGCAAGGGAAGTTCCTTCCCTGCTGTTCTATTGCTCTGTCCCTTGTTCATTGCCCCTTTATCCTTTCTCCCTCTGTCCATGCTATGCCATGCAGAACAGTCCTTTAGGTATTCAGATTTTGCTGTAGCCAGCCTTCAGCTACTGAGCCTTGGGAATGTGAGCAGCTTTCCAGCACCTTAAACAATGAACGCCCAAAAGTTCACGTGTGCAGCAGGCCGAGACAAAGCCACCCACCTGGGCCATAGACTTGTAGTCATATGACAAAGTTTATTGGGGGAGGATAATGGTTTTATAGGGGCAGAAATTATGTTTTATGTGCAGATCGCAATTCTATGGTTACATGGGCTAGATGGGATAGAGTGTCACAAGGTGCCACAGGGCCTCTGTGAGCTAATGTAGAGGTAGGACAGTAAGATTTGCAGGTGGCAGATCCTCCTAATCACAAACCCTGGCCACAGGCAGTTGCAAGCAGAACTCCAACAATTTACATCAACTCTTCCCTGATATCCCCCATTGGAAGTCATCACAGAGGCCCCTGACTTTTCTCAGTTCTTCCTCTCTACTTTATTGGGACCCATCTGGCTTCAGATCTTATGTAGGACTGAGGCAGAGAGATAAGGTAGCAGTAGGGCACACAGCCCTACCTTGCACATAGCTGACCCAGTTCAATACCCAATATCCCACATGGTACCCCAAGTACTGCCAGGAGTGATTCCTAAGTGCAGAGCCTGAAGTAATCCCTGAACATTTCCGAGTGTGGCCCCCAAACAGAAAACAAGCAATCAGATCTCATATAGGAACTGTGTGTTCAGAGAAACAGGATGTGTATCCAGTCTGCTCCTTTGTGTCCAAATTTCAGCCCTGCTTCTCCCTGGCACAATATATGGTCCTCCAAGCCCCACTAGAAGTGATCCTGAGCACTGAGCCAGGAGTAAGCCCTGAGCACAGTCAGCTGTGGCCCAGAACAGAAAAGAAAGAGAGGAAGGGAGAGAGGGAGCAAGGGAGAGAAGACTGCATAAAGAGTACTAGCTGGAAAGCTCGATGGGCAGAGCACATGTTTTTCATGCAGGAGGCCCAGGTTTGATTCTCTGCCTCAAATGATCCACTGAACACCACTGGAAGAGATCCCAAGCACCGAGCCAAGAGTATCCCTGAGGGAAAAAAAAACAACAGGGGCTGGAGTGATAGCACAGCGAGTAGGGCACACAGCTGACCCGGGTTAAATTCCAGCATCCCATATGGTCCCCTGAGCACCGCCAGGAGTAACTCCTTAGTGCAGAGCCAGGAGTAACCCCTGGGTACTACTGGGTGTTACCCAAAAAGCAAAAAAAAAAAAAAAAAGAGTAGCCCCAAGAATGGCCAGGTGTGGCCCCAAAACAAAGAGTTATAACTGCTGTATTGTTAGAAAAAGAAAGAAAATAGCTATCACTTCTGTGTTGTGTGAGATTCAACACCCTCCTCCAGAAGCTGGAGCATAACCAAAGCTATCTGAGGGTAATATCACACATATGATTGGGTCTTTGCAATTCATTTCCACAGTGCTGAGATCCTGGCACATAATAGGTGCTCAAAATATAATAAGTAATGAGAGCTAAATATTTTTACTGTGTTATAAGTATCACCTCCTAAACTATTCTAAACGATTCAAGTCTCCATTCATTTCATCTTCACATGAAGTATAATTATTATTACAATTTCACAGATTAAAGACCTGAGAATAGGAATTCAAATGCTTTGCCCAGGATCTCCCAGTCAGCAAGTGAGGTATCTAGAATTTGAATATAGGATTCAGGCCTTCAAGCCTCCACCCTGATATTCTCAAGGGCAGGTCAGCAGGGTAGGACAGATTTATGAGATAAGAATCAAGACAACAATCTGCACATTCAATTTCAATAGGAGCCAGTTAAATAATTTTGTGATAGAATCTTTTTTAAATATTTTTTTTCCTTTTGTATATTGGATCACCGTGAGAAATTGCCGCAGGACCCCCTCACCAGGTTGTTTCATTCAGGCCCCTCCCTGCCTCAAGGAACCCAGCCCCAGCAGCTGAAACCCTCCAGAACTCAACTGCCCCCATGCTCATGGCCGCTCTCCACCCACTCCCGCCAAGCCTCACCCATGAGTGAATCTGCAGAAAACCCAGGGATTCAGGACTTGTGACTAACATCTCCAGGCTCAACAGAACCAGGAATGGGTGACTTCCCCCCACGTCCCCCTGTTTCTGGCAACCTGTCAGTCATGCCCACAAGCTAGCTCTGACCGGTGCCATATGATCTCATCAATGGCCTTGATCAAGAGACTCATAATTCTCCTGGAATAGGGCATAAAGCAACGCACCATAGCCAAGCCACTGGACCCTGCACCAGGCTGTTTCATTTGGGGCAATTTGGGGGGGGGGGGCGGGTGAGGCCCCGCCCCACCACGGGGGACCCAACTTCAGCAGCCGAAAAAGTTCCAGAACTCAACTGCCGCCACACTCACAGCCGCTCTCCACACACTCAGGCCGGGCCTCACCCATGAGTGAACCTATTACTGGACCATGTGGCCACATTTGCAGCTGCGTGACATCTCATACCTCACACCATTCATATTCCAAGAGTAGTCCACCACATTTGATGGGGTTTAAAGTAGAAGGCAACCAATCTTAGAGGGGAAAATGTTTACATATACATATCACTGATCACTGTCATCCTGTTGTTCGTTGATTTACTCGAGCGGGCACCAATAAGTCTATTACACTCAGCCCTGACATATATATATATGTATATATATATACGTGTGTGTATATATATACATATACATGTATATATACATATACATACACACACAATATATACATACACACACACAAAAGGCTCAACCTTTAACATGTTAGTGATCTCTTATAGAAGGGTTTAATGCCCCCTGGGTGAATAAAATACAACAATCTTTACACACTTTTCTCTAAGGAAACTTTTTTGGAGCATTTTCAGCAGTTTATTCATAACAAACAATACAAAATAAATTATTAAATTATTTCAGTTCTGCTTTGGGGCAGGGATCGGGGTTTGGGATGGAAACATCGAAATATGTTTCCATCATATTTGGTGATGGAGGTGTAATGGTGGTGGGATTGGTGTTCAAATATTAATTGTCATCAAATATTGTGAACTACTTTATAAAATTAAATAGAATCATTTTTAAAAAAGAAACATGGGGGCTAGAGTGATAGCACAGCGGGTGGGGTATTTGCCTTGCATGCAGCCGACCCAGGTTCGATTCCGAGCATCCCATAGGGTCCTCTGAGCACTACCAGGGATAATTCCTTAGTGACCCCTGTGCATCGACGGGTGTGACCCAAAAAAGCAAAAAATAAAAAAATAAACATGGTTACAAGGTTGTTCGTGATTGTGTTTCAATCATACAATATTCCACCACCCATCCTTTTACCAGTGTACAATTCCCACCATTCCCACTACCAATGTCCCCAGTTTCCCTCTTGCCTATCCCCACCCCCCTCCAAGCCTGCCTCTGTGGTAAATATTTTTCTTCTCTCTCTCCCCTCCCTCTCCCTCTCTCTCTCCCTTTTTCTCCCTCTCCACTCACTCTTCTCTCTCCCCCACTTTCACTCTCTTTCCTTTTAGGCACTGTTGCTTGCAATACTGATACTGAAAAGTTATCATGCATATCACCTTACCTTCTTTCAGCAATTAGTTCTGTCCAGAGTGCTCATTTACAATTATCATTGTCATGGTGGTCCCTTCTCTGTCCTATCTGCCCTCCCCACCCACCTGTGGCAAACTTCCTACCATGAACTGGTTCTTCTGGCCCTTGTTTTCTCTGTCTTTGGGCATTCTCATACCGCTCGAGAAATTTGACAATCAATGGGATGATGATGATGATGATGATGATGATGATGATGATGATGATGATGATGATGATGATATATCTCAGTGAGGTCTGTCCTGAGACATGGAGTCTGGCCCAGGGCATGGCCACAATTACGGATTATGGACGCAAGCAGCTGCCTGGGGCTGTGCTTGGGCAGGCACCAGGCTGCCCCAGCCCCCTCTGATTTACCCCCGTCTGTTCAGCCTTGCACAGGTCTGAGATTAACTGTGACTTTTGATCTCTTTCGAGATTTATTTATGGGTCTCTGAAGCAGGGCTGGTAAAAGAGCTTATGTGGTGGCGCTGGAGTTAGTTTGTGAGGGTGATTGCCAGGGGAGGAAGCTTTTTTAAAGCAGACTGTTTGGTTCAAGAGGTAAGCCTGAAAAAGCTGCATGCTGTGTGCACCCAAGTAGACGCTAGCTGGGAAAGGCAAAACTAGTGAGACCGTGCAGTTATTAATGACTGCATGAGGATGCAGTGGGGAGAGATTAACTGGTGAGCATTAAGGATTTCTAGGGTAGTGAAATAATCTCTGTGGTAGTTTAAGGGTATTTCATTGGAAAAACTTCAGGGGCGGGGCTAAAGCGATAGCACAGCGGGTAGGGCATTTGCCTTGCACGAGGCCCACCCAGGTTCGATTCCCAGTATCCCATATGGTCCCCTCAGCACCGCCAGGAGTAATTCTGAGTGCAAAGCCAGGAGTAACCCCTGTGCATCACCGGGTGTGACCCCCCCAAAAAAAATTCAGGGGCAGTGGCAGGAGGGATACTGGGGACATTGGTGGTGTGAAATGTACACTGATGGAAGGATGGGTACCAGAACATTGTATAACTAAAACCTGATCTTGAAAGCATTGTAACTGTGTATCTCACAGTGATTCAAAAGAAAATAAAGTAAAATTAAAAAGGCAAAAAGTTTTTACTTGGGATAAAGAACTACAATCCACGGTTCTAGATTCTGGTCAAGATCCTAACACATCCCCCCCAAGAAGGACAAAATCAAGGATTTATGGGAAGGGAAGGGGAAGATAAGGTAAGCCATGAGAGGAAGGAGTTGATCTGTATATTGAAATGAAATTGTTCTTGGCTGTGCATAACCAGTCCCTGATTCTCTTCAAAGGTGGAAAGAGGAACTGACTGAAGCCATGTCCAGCTCCAAGCCATCATTTCCTGTAACGTAGTTGGTGTCTCAGACCATTGTTGTTGCTGGTTTCCTAAAGCAGTTGCTTTTGGCCTATGCCAAACCAGACTGGTGATGCAACTTCTCTGTAATGGCTTCGTTTCTGAAATGGCTTCACAGATGTCAACTTTCCATAAGTGCATACATGATTTATGCTTCTGTCAAAACTTTGCTTGGGAACCTTAATTAGTCATAGGTTTTAGTTAAAAACCTTTCCCTAGTGAGCCACCAATTGTAACCAACAGAGACCTACAATCAGAGTGTGATAAGAAGCAGAGGTACCGGGTGGGGAGAGTCACTATGAAACAGCTCCACACTCCCATGGTCTGTAAACCTAAGACCATTCTTAATTCTTAGGCCAGATCTGGTTGGTGCTCAAGGGTTACTCTGCACTCAGGGATCACTCCTGGTAGGGATCAGGGGACCACATGGGATGCCATGACCGAACCCGGATGGACCAAGTGTAAGGCAAGTGCCCTACTTGCTATACTTGCCTTCTGGCTCTAAAACTACTCTTTAACATTAACAGCAGTCATTGCATTTATTTATTTATTTATTTATTTATTTATTTATTTATTTATTTATTTATTTTAGCTTTGGGGTCACTCCCAGAGGTGCTTTGGAGACCATGAGGGACAAGGAATCAACCCCGGGCCTCCTGCATGCAGAGTACACACTCCATACTCCAGTGCTGATTCTATTACGTTTAAAACAAATAATATAAAGTGGGACCGGAGTGATAACACAGCGGGGAGGGTGTTTGCCTTGCACCCAGCCCACCCGGGTTTGATCTCCATCAATCATATGGTCCCCCGAGTACCCCCAGGAGTGATTCTTGAGTGCAGAGCCAGGAGTAACCTCTGGGCATCTCCGGGTGTGGTCCCAAAAGAAAAAATAATAATAATAAATGGGAAGAATTCCTTTCGGGTCAACATACATCGGAGTTTAGAAAAGTCTGAAGGACCATCCCCAAATCAACAGCAGTCGCCTTGGAGCCGTGGCTCTTTCTCCTCGTCCTACTCGCCTGCTTTTTTTGTTTGATTTTTGGTTTGGGGGCCATATCCAGCGGTGCTCAGGACTGACTCCCAACTGCACTGGGGGATAGCTCTCGGTTGGGAGGACCCCCACGCGGTGCCCAGCTCCGCGCCCTTCTCGCCGTACAGTCTGGAGCTTCCAAGAACCGAGCTCGGCGAGTCGGTGGGGCGGTGTGGCCCCGCGCCCAGCAGCCGGAGCAGCCCGGGATGGGCGCCCGCCCGCGCCCACCGTCCCGCCGCGTGCAGCCTTTGGGGCGATCGCGGGGGCCGGAGCGCGCCGGGCGGGCCGGACACACACACACACACACACACACACACACACACACACACGCGCGCGCGCGCGCGCGCTGGACGGTGTGCGTGCGCGCTGCGAGCACTTAGCTCTGCGGAGAGGGAGACGTATGGGGCGCGGCGCCAGCACCCCGGGACTCGGAGAGCCGCCAGCGGCGCGCTCCCAGGGTGCCTCGGGGTGGGTGGGGAGCGCAGGAGGGGCGGGGGCGTGGGCGCCAACCCCGAGAGGCTAGGCCCGCCTGGCCACCCACCACCTCCATGCCCTGGGGGCTGGTCTCTTAACCCCTCCGGGCCGCGCTGGCCTCATCTGTGACGCTGGGCATCGCGAGGTCCCGGGCAGCGGCCCGCAGCTCTTGCTGGGCGCTGTTGTCAAGTGCTCTAGTGCGTGCTGGGCACAACCGCCCGTCGTAAATGCCCCATCCGTGGATTCCCGGGCCTCGCGCTTGCCCTTGCTCTGGCTGTGCAAAGCAGGACGACGTCTGGTCCAGTGCAATCTGCGACCTGATGGTTTTCACTTGAAGCTTGGGGGAAGAAAAACCCAGAGAAGTTCGGTGAGTTGCCCAGAGGCGCACAGCCCCTAGGGAACCATGCTGGACGCGTGCCCAGGCCCTCGCGTGGGTGGCCGGCGCTAACTTCCGCACATGCTGCCACCCTCTCAAGGCCTTAGGAACCCGTCTGCAGGAGATGCGAGGCCAGGCACCGACTCCGAGTATTTACTAATCAACATTGACCGGAAGCGCTGATGGGTCGCCAAGCTTCCCAAACCCGGTGCAGGGAGGGCTGTCAAGGTTATGTCCGTCTGTCGGGAGGTCACTCCGGCTGGACATGGGGAGAAGGCAGCCGGAGGCCGGCACAGTGCAACTGTGGCCCCTTTTGCAGGAGTTGGGAGGGAGGCGGGGTCCCGTAGAATCTGACGCCAGAGTTCGGCCCGGAAAGCCGGCTCACTCCAAACGCTGCCAGGTTGGCCGGGTAACCCGAGGCGCTTGGGGGCGCGGTGGCCGCGACAGCCTCTCCCGCACCGGCTGGGCAGCTGGGCTCTGCGGCCTGGGAGGGGCCCGGGCGTTGCTCCTCCCCCCAGTCTCTGCAGCTGCCCCGACACGGGGTGTGGGCAAGGCTTCCCGACCCCTGCACGCCCCTTCCAACGCAGCTCCGTGGCCAGACGGCAAAGACCGCGCACGGGTCGCGCTGCCTTCTTTAAACAAAACAACAACCAAAAAACATGCCGATGTTGTCCTGTTGCTTGGCCGTCTTCGTGCCCTCCCTCCACGACCACCTTCTGGCCGAGAGAAAACGGTCTGGTGCTCCGAAGAGGCGGCGGGGTAGGCGTTCAAAGTTTGCGCTGTTGGCTTGGCACGCAGCCACAAATTGCTACTGTGGCGTGGGCAGGTTCTGGGCACTGCGGGCGCCTTTGCACAGTCGCTGCCTCCGGCCCCCCGCCCCCACCCCAGTGTCGAGTCTTGGCGTAGCCACCGTCTTTGTGGGCGCTTCCCCCACGGTCTAACTGAAATGACCGTGGTCCCAACCCCCGTCCGTTCTTAGTTCCCCAAAGCACACTGCGGTCCTGGACCAGTTTCTCCTTCGGTGTGTTTTGTGTGTCGTCTGTTCAAGGACAGACCTGCCCCCAGGGTCCGTTCAGACAGATTTTCCTGATCAATAGGCCTCACTCGGCCATGCCTAAAGTCATCCAAATTCCAGTGGCTTAGACTTCCCTCAACCTATAAGAATAAAGTTTACCCAGATTTAGTATTTTAGTATGAACCCTTAAAAGCCTTTTCTCTCTGTCTCTCTCTCTCTTTCTCTCTCTCTGTGTGTGTGTGTGTGTGTGTGTGTGTGTGTGTGTGTGTGTGTGTGTGTGTGTGTGTGTGTGTGTGTGTGTGTGTGTGTGTGTGTAAAATGTGGGCCTGCTCTGGGGGCAGGCTTGAGGAGCGGTTGGGGAAATTAGAAACATTGGTGGAGAGGTGACAGTGTGGTGAGATTGGTGTTCAAATATTGAATGCCTGTAACAAAGTATCATGAACCGCTTTGTAAATCACAGAATGAGGTGTGCATGTGTTTGGGGGGGAGGGGGATTTCACATGTGTAGGCCTTAACTCCTTTATGTAAACTCCAAAATATTTTAGCACAAGATTTTTTAAAGTTTTATTAATGACAGGTAAAATAGGATTATTGCCACAAAAAGATCCAAGTAAAATATAAAATTCAGTGCAATATATTTTAGATTCCAGAGTTGAAAACTTACTAAATGAGAATATGCATTTTATTAGTGTATTGTTTTTAATTTCTGTATTTACATAGGTTAAAATCATATAGCAGTCACAAATTGGCTTTGACTGATTTATTTTCTGATCATTTTATTTGCCATTTATTTAAGTTTTAATGGAGCAAAGGGGCAGACTGGGGTTGGGAGGGAAACTGGGAACACAATGGTGGTCTTGGAGCACTAAACGCCTGAATCAACTGTATTATGAACAACTTTGTAAATCACAATGTTTTAATAAAAATAAATTTAAAAAACACATTTTAAAGGTCTATTTGTATTTTCCCCTTTAAATTTTCTTAATTCTCTTTACTCCTACTAAATTTAAATTTTTAGAATTTATCTATTTCATCTGAGTTGACCACTCAATACGCCTATTGCAAACCACAACACCCAAAAGGAGAGAGAGATATCAAATTGGAATGCCCCACCACAGAGGCGGGGTGGGGTGGGAGGATGGGATTGGGGGGTGGGAGGGATACTGGGTTCATTGGTGGTGGAGAATGGACACTGGTGGAGGGATGGGCTCTCAAACATAGCATGAGGGAAAAACAAGCACGAAAATGTGTGAATCTGTAACTGTACCCTCACTGTGACTCACTAATTAAAAAATAAATAAATTTAAATAATCTATTTCATCTGAGTTCTAAAATGTATTAGCATGGTGGTACGGTGCCGCCCAGCAGGCCAGCCTGTACCCGCAGGACGAGGGCATCAGCAGTCTGATGGTGACTTCAGGCTTCCCGATATCCCAAAATTGTCGCTGTGCCTCTGGCCAGACCCCAACAACTTGGGAACAAGTTTCCCAAGAAATTAAACGCCAAAAGTTAGGTATGTGGGAGTCAGGCCCACAAACCACCTCCAGCTCAGCTACACAAGCTCATTTATTGGCCTTGCCTCGGAGACCCATGAGTCTTGAAAGAGACCGAAAGCCGGCCATCTCAGTGCACCAGTGGTCATGATTCAGAGACTCACAAATCTCATGAATCTCAGAGGAGAGCAGCATGAACAGAGACGTCTCCCCAACCCGCCACCAGGCTGATTTCACCAGGACACCTTGGAGGGGGTCAGGTGTGTCCCTCTGCCTGTCCCAAACGAACCCCAGCAGCCACAAACCTCCAGAACCCCCATCGCCTTCATGGTCACGGCCAACCTTCACAGGCTTGTCAGAGCCCCCGTTCATGAGAATGAATCTGCTGAAAAACCCAAGTGTGCAGGACCAGTGACTGAAAACTCCAGGCTTCACGGAGCTGGAAAAGCTGACCCCCCATGTCCCTGTCCTTCCGGCCCTGGCTGACATGCTTAAGAACTACCTCTGGGCGCCATTTAAGCACCTTAATGGCCATGATTCAGAGACTCACAAATGAATCTCAGAAGAGAGCAGCAAGCCACAGAGATGCCTCTGGACCCCAAATATTAAAAAGTTTTAGACTTCCAGGAGTGCACTGCCACTTTTGTGGCCGCATGACACCTCACACTACTCATGGCAAGCAACACAAAATAAATTATTTAGCATCTGCCTAAGGGGCAGGCTGGGTGGTGATTCAAAGTAATGGTGGTGGGAAGGTGCAAAGGTGATGGGATCAGTGCTAAAATATTGAATGCAGTAAATTATTGTGAACAACTTTATGAAAAATTTGAAATGTTTTTTAAAAATTAAAAAGTAGGGGCTGGAGCGATAGCACAGCGGGTAGGGCATTTGCCTTGCACGCTGCTGACCCAGGTTCGATCCCCAGCATCCCATATGGCCCCCTGAGTACCGCCAGGAGTGATTCCTGAGTGCAGAGCCAGGAGTAACCTCTGTGCATCGCCAGGTGAGACCCAAAAAGAAAAAAAAATTAAAAAGTAATACAGAATTCATGCCTGCTTCAATCACTTTTTAAATAGCTGAATAAGCAGCAATATTCATACGTTAAAAATAATAAAATGTAGGGTCTGGAGTGATAGCACAGCAGGGAGGGCGCTTGCCTTGCACGTGGCTGACCTGGGTTCAATTCCCAGTATCCCATATGGTCCCCTGAGCACCTCCAGGGGTAATATCTGAGTGCAGAGCCAGGAGTGACCCCTGTGCATTGCCAGGTGTGACCCAAAAAGGAAAAAATAATAATAATAAAATGTATTAGCACAAAATGTTTATAATATTAAGTTTTTAATTTATATACCGGTTAAAAGAGAAATATAGTTTTTGGAAAATTTATTTTGTTAACCTATCATTGATTTATAAATTTTGAAACTTCAGGAGTTTAGTCCTATTCATCTTTATGTGTGTAGGTTTTACCAAGTCCACAATAAAAAATTTAAAAATCACACAACAATTTATCTGAATTTGATTCTTAGTACCATATTTGGTCCCCAAGCTTCTCCAGAGATGATCCCTGAGCATAGAGCCAGGAACCAGTCCTGAGCACTGCTTGGTGTGACCCCAAAACAAAACAGAAATCAATCATGAGCCTCCTATAGAAGACACACCCAAGATAAAACAGCTTAATTGAACATTAAGCACAAATTTTTAACCTCAACTTCGTGTGAATTACGACTATAACTCTGTTCAGACCTTCCAGGTTGAGCAAGGTGATGATAAATAACTTCAAGTTGAATGCCAGAATTAATATTAAATATGATTAACTATAAACTTTCCTATATTTGCACAATGCTCCAGCTAATCTCACTCATTTGAAAGAGCCTTGTCTCCGCTCTGTGCCCAGGGCCCTGGAGCTTGAGGTGGGCGGGAGCCGGTTCAGGGGTGCATGGGAGGGTGCTATTCACGCTGAACTTTGTACCCTGTCCACTGCAGGGCCACGGTGGACTGTTCCAGAGTAGACTGGTGGGACTCCGGAACACTGGGAATGTTACCACCAGCCGTCGAGAATCAGGCTCGGGGAGCAGGAGAGATGCACAGCAGGGAGGGCTCTTGCCCAGCACGCAGCAGGCCCAGGTGTGATACCCGGCATCCTAGAGGGTCCCCTGAGCACAGAGCCAGGAATACGTCCTGAGCATCCCTGGGCGTGACCCCCCAAAGCAAACAAAACAATGAAGCGCATGTTTAAACGTCTTTTTTTCCCTTTGGAGTCCACTTTCTCGAAGTATAATTATAGTTAAGTAACACTTGATCTTTTGGGGACGTGAGGCCAGTCCTGGCTGGGCTCGGGTACTGCTCCAGGAGGTGCTCAGGGGAACCATATGTGGTACCGGGGATCAAATGGGTTCAGCAAATATCTGACTCATTGGTGCCTTTTCATCCTTCCAAATATCAGGATTTGTTTTGGGGGACACTCACAGCTATTTTCAGGGTTCACTCCTGAATCTGCGCTCAGGGGTCACTCCCGGTGTGTCCTGGGGACCATGTGCTGTGTGGTCCTGGGGTTTAAATCAAGGTCAGCCATGTGCAAGGCAAGCACCTATCCACTGTACTATCTCTCATGCCCCTGTCTTACAGAGAAAATTGTCTAATCCCAAATAAAAGATTTTCTTTGTATACTATTCTAGAGATCATGTGCGTTCAGCTCCTTGATTTAGGTTTGTGATATGTTTTAAACTTTGTGTATCTAAGTTAACCACAAAACCAAGAGATTTTTCTCTGGATGAAATAAGCAGACAGCCCTGCTGTCCACACCAAGCCTCCTTTGTTTACCAGAAGGCACGTTTGCTGCTGTTGATGAACCAATATAGACCCACCATATTGTTTAGCTAAAGTTTAATACAAATCATAATATAGATAGAACAAATTTACATCATATAATAGGCCTTAACTATTTCATGTAAACTCCAAAATATTTTAGCACAGAATATTTTTAAGTTTTATTTATGGCAGCTAAGACATGTAATGAGATCCAAATTCAAAGTAAAATTCATGTTCATGCAATATATTTTATTTATTTTTTATTTTTTAATTAAAAAAAACTGGAGAGACAGACAGGGGATGCCTCCAACCACCAGAGCAGAAACCAGATTTATTTATTTAGCTAAAGCCCTGAGTTTACATCAGGGCTCACACAGGCGTTGTCCTGACTGTGGTTCTGGAAAAATGTGAGCTGCCTCCACAGCCCTCACATTCCTCTCTGCTCACCTTCTTTTCCCACACACTATATTGCTTCAGTTGACAAGCAATGCAGTAGATTACATAAAGACACATCGATTGCTACGTGCAGTTCAACCCTCTGTCTCTGCTGCAGCATCCCCCAAGGTTTGCATCTTCCACTTTTTACTCAGCATACGGACCACTGATTGTCGACCATTGCCCTTCGGGAAAAAAAATACAGCTGGGAACCATGTAACCCTCATCTGTGCATGAATCTGTTCATCTATCTGACTGGACGTACGAGTCCTGCCTCTGTACAAATCTAATCCATCTGCATAAATCTATCTAATTTATCCAACTGCTACCCAGAAATTGCACCTTCAACAGCAAACTAACGACGCCGCATTACCACATGCCTGCCAACACTTGCTGTTTTCCAATTTTTTGCCAATCAAACCATTAAAAACTTATATTTCATTGCTGCCTTACCTTAACTTGGATTATTCTGATTGCCAGTCATTTTTTTTTTTGGTTTTTGGGTCACACCCGGCAATGCACAGGGGTTACTCCTGGCTCTTCACTCAGGAATTACCCTGGCGGTGCTCAGGGGACCATATGGGATGCTGGGATTAGAACCCGGGTCTTGCCAGTCATTTTTATTCCTAAAAATTCTCTTCATATACCTATTTGGGTTACCACTTTTATAAGCTGCCCATGGAGAAACCTTGTCCATTTTTCTTCTGGACCTTCTGCTTACTCTGGGTTTAACATTTTTCCTCTTTTTCCAAGATGAAGTCTCAGATGATCAATGTTCTAGCGTATGTGTTGGAGCTATCAATGTCTCTCTAAACCCTGCCTTTACCATACCCCACAATTTTTGATTAGTTGTATTTTCATTTCATTTAGTTCTGTGTGTGTGTTTAATTTTGCTGAAGACATCTTTGATCATGTCATTTAGAAATATGTTGTTTAGGACCAGAGAGAGATAATACAGCGGAGCACAGAGCCAAGAATCACTTCTAATACTGCTTGGGAGCCCGTGTGTGAGGCTGGGGATCCACTTGAACTTTCTCTCTGGCTCCTCTACACACACACACACACACACACACACACACACACACACACACACACACATACACACACAGTTTTTGGGTCACACCCAGAGATGCACAGGATTATTCCTGGCTCGTGCACTCAGAAGTTACTCCTGGCGGTGCGCAGGGGACCATATGGGATGCTAAGAATCAAACCCAGGTCGGCTGCGTGCAAGGCAAATGCCCTACCTGCTGTGCTATCACTCCGGCCACCCCACACACACACTTTTTAAAGAGGTTTCCCTAGGGTTTTCAATAAGCATTTATAATGAAATCAATTTTCAAAAATAGTTATTCTGTTTTTGCTTTGGTTTTGGGGTCACACCCAAACCAACTTTCAGGGTTTTCTTTTGGTTCATAAAGCACTATTCTGCTTCGTGAGTGCTATAAATATGGTTGGAAGCTTCTCACAGTGAGGAGAAGGGGGAGTGGGGAGTTAGGATAGAGAAGGGACCACTATGACAATGACAGTTGGAAATGATCACTCTGGATGAGAATTGGGTGCTGAAAGAAGATAAAGGGATATTCGTGATAACTTTACAGTACCTGTATCGCGAAACATAATACCCAAAAGAAATGAGAGAGAGAGAGAGAGAGAGAGAGAGAGAGAGAGAGGTAAGAGGGGGAAATGTGGACATCAATGGTGGGAAATGCACACTGGGGACGGGATGGGTGCTGGAACATTATATGACTAAAACCCAATCATGAGCAACTTGTACCTGCTTCTCTCACAGTGATTTCATTAAAAAACTCAAAGAAAAAGAAATGAATCCTAAAACACAGATGGGATATGCTAAAAAGAAACATTAGAATGGATGCAGTTTTTTGTCAGTATTTGAGAGAGAAGGTAGAGAAGTGAAATCCATATTGCTCAGTATTTTCATGTCACCACTTACATATCTCTATGTTCAGGAATAAGCTGATCAGAGTTTCTCACCCACAGATTTATTACCTAGTGTACAATTATTTGATCATTCTTAAACATATTGAAAGACTAAGTCATAAAATGACTTAAAACCCACAAAAGAGGGAAAACCCGCAAAGAGGCAAAAATCATTATTTCATAAAAAGTAAATAAATAAGTAGCATATAGTAATAAAGTATTCCTGATTTCTCCCTCACTCTGCATTTTTTTTTCTTTTTTGGTAACACCCAGAGATGCACAGGGGTTACTCCTGGCTGTGCACTCTGGAATTATTTCTGGCAGTGCTCAGGGGACCATATGGGATGCTGGGAATTGAACTCCGGTTGGCTGCGTGCAAGGCAAATGCCCTCCCCGCTGTGCTATCACTCCAGCCCCTCCCTCTGCATTGTTGAAGTCACTCCTTTGACCTACACCCAGCTACAGTCATTGACTGTGTTGCTGCTATTATTATTTTGAGGACTATTTTAAGTAAAATATTGTTATTTTGAATAATAAGAAATAAAACCTGCTATATAAACGAAGAAGAGGGCCATCTCCAACTCTCTGCTCACATTAACCATCTGACCTGTTTTTGCTGAGTTCTTAGCAAATCCACCATAATTATTGTTCATTCCTTTTCATACCTTATTTTTATTCCTTATAATTCCAATAGCTTTGGCATGTCTGAGTGCAATTCTGGTGCTTCTTCTGTCTCTTCAAACTGTTGGTTGGCCTTTGAATGCACCTTGTAATGCTTTTTATTTTTTTCGACTTTTTTATTGATTGAGATTCTGTGATTTAAAATACTGCTAGTGATGGTTTCCCATGCACATAACTCCAACACCTCACCCATCACCAGTGCACCCACCCCCTCATCCCATGCCCTCCCTTTCAAACTCTGGGTTTTGGGGTCACACTCAGCGGTGCTCTGAGGTTTCTCCTGGCTCTGCACTCAGGCATCACTCCTGCAGGCAGGTCTCGGGAACCCTCTGAAGTGCTGGGGGTTGAGTCCTACTCAGCTGTCTGCAAGGCAAGCACCATCAAGTCAATTGTGCGGGTCAGTTCTCCCACTGCACTGTCCTTGGCCCTTTGTTGCTACCGTGCTGTATCTTTTAGTCTCTCTTAATTAAAACAATAAAAACCCAGACAACACTGAGATCTCATCACCGAGAACACACACATCAAAGAGTGAGAACGCACAGATCAAAGGGTCTGGAACAACCAGAGTTGGTGGGGTTGTGAGGAATCAGGACCCCTCGTCCACTGTGGGTGGGAGTGTCCTCGGGTTCTGCATCTGGAAGGCAATGTAAGATCTCTCCCCCAAAGAGGAATAGCTCTTCCAGATGACCCAGCGCTACCACTTCTCAGCATCTCTCCCTAAAATACACCTAAGTTTATTGTAAGTCAAATGTGATGTATTGGAGGGGCTGGAGCGATAGTAGAGTGGGTAGGGTGTTTGCCTTGCATGTGGCCGACCCGGGTTCTATTCCCAGCATCCCATATGGTCCCCTGAGCACCACCAGGAGTGATTCCTGAGTGCCATGAGCCAGAAGTAACCTCTGTGCATCGCCAGGTGTGACCCAAAAGGAAAAAAAAGAACCACCACACATGTGATGTATTGGATCAAAGAACTGCATCTAGGCCTCTAGTGGTGAGGCTGGGGCAGAGAGGAGGAAGCAGCTGGTAGTTCTGGGATTTGGTCTCTGTCTTTCTTTACAATCTGTTCTCTGGACCGCAAACTTTCTACGTGCTTCTTAATGGTGTTCACCCCCTTAAGAGGGCCGTAGTGAGTGGGGGTGGCTGGGGTGAATACCCTCCCCACCCTCCGGCCAGTTAGAGCAGGCTCTGCAAGCCAAGTTTCTCTCCAGGGCAGAGGTTAAGACCAAAGCCTATTTTCAAGTGGTTAATTTTTTAAACTTTTGGTCATAGGCAACTGTGAGCAGCTGGGAGAGTTCTGGAAGGTAAAATGCAGAGAAGTTGGGGGGCTGCCCTAGGGTGGGAGGAACCCCTGGAGTTTTTCATCTCACGCTTGGCCACTCTGAGCCTGCGGTGACTCGTGGATGATGTTCCTTCCTTCACACACCAATGCTTCCTGGGGAAACATTCTTGTTTCTGCTCTGCTGGCGGATGCATCTCCTATATCTTCAGTTTTTTTGAAGAAGAGATTTGCCCTGTGTCCTCAATTCTCTCCTGCATGTAAGAAAAGCTGTTTATTTTCAGTTTGTTCTACTTTTTCACTTGTTTAGGACAGAGCACCAGCTTCCAAGTTCATTGCTTGTCAGACTGGACACCAGAAAGCCTTCTTTGGGCTGGAGCAATAGTGCAATGGGAAGGGCATGTGCCTTGCATGCATGCGGCTGACCAGAGTTCGATCCTTCGGCATCCCATATGGTCCCCCGAGCGCTGAGCTCCACCAGGAGTGATACCCAGGTGCAGAGCCAAGAGCGACCCCTGAGCATCGACGGGATGTGACCCAAAAAGAAAAAAAGAAGAAGAAAAGAAAAAGATATCCCTCTTTCACTCACTACTTTGCATGGTCTATGTTTTAATCCTTTCTCATTTCAAGAGTCACAAATATTAGGACCCAAGCAATAATACAGCAGGGGGAGTGCTTGCCTTGCACATGGACCATCCACTTTTAACCCCTGGCACCTCATGCAATCCCCTGAGTAAGCCAGGAGTAATTTCTGAGTGCAGAACAGAAGTAAGTCCTAAGTACAGCTGGGTGTGACCCAAACATTTAAAAATAATTTTTAAAAAGATCACAAATATTGGTTTGTCCTGCTCCCCTTGCCACTAGGAGCTTAGGTTTATCAGTCACACCCATCAAAGTGCTCCCGAGTCACTCCCATTCCTTTATCTGTAACCACTTCTACCAGTTTATCTGCTCTTCCTCTAATCAAACTCTGTTAATTTGTAAGGTCAGACCTTGCTAGGACAAGTGTACTTGTAAGTTAATATTGTCTTTCTCCTCTCTTATGTCTTTTGAATAGTTTACTTTAGAGCAATGTCCTTTTTGTATGGACAAAGAAAGACATTTGTTAATATGCTTTGGTAACATGGGATTTAATTGGCTTCAAATATTATTCACTCCCAGGCATCTGCTTTCTGGACTTAAGCCTCAGCTTCCCTTGCTTCTTAGCACCCCCAAAAGCAGAGTCCCAACCAGGGACAGGACGGACCCAGGGCAAGCGGTGAGTTATGTGCTACCCTGGCATTGAGATGGGCCTGGCCAAGGTGCCTAATGCTTAACTATATGTTAAGAGCTTGGTCATGGGCATGTCATGTCATGATCCAAAAGCAACGACAAGACTAGGGCCTTGATAGGGCTAGGAAAGACTAATCTGGCCTGAGTGCTGTAGTCTGAGATCGAGGTGACCCTGGGAGAGCAATTCTATAAGCTTAATGCGTCTCTTGCTATGTCCATACAAAATGATTTATAATATGAATACTTATATGTTAGTTGGACAAAGAGAGGGGAAACACACCCAGGGGATTCCGCTCTTGGGCGGATGTCCTGCTGAAAGAGATTCTGTCCTAGTGAAAGCACCCCCTAAGGGATAGAACTTTACCCCCTATTGATTGTAACCACACCTATTGTGTAAGCCCCGACACAGATGCAGGGAGATTTAACGAGGCTGTGAGAGGGGGCTGGGGAGTTCGAGTAGATGCAGAGAAGGAGAATGAAGTAGGATAGGGGAGGAAGAAGCAGGAGGAGAATCAGAGGAGAATGGAGATGGGAATGGAATAAACTGCAACTGAGACCAACCGGCTTGCCTCAGTTCCTTCCTTCACCTGCCTCTTCATCGCCATCAACCTCCCTGGTGCGGTGTCGCCTTTGCCCTTTCTTTTTTGTGTTTTTTACACATCTTCTCCCGCTTCTTTTTTTCCTATTTTTTTGTGTGTTTTTATTCTCTTTTGAAGAGAAATGATTTTAATGTGGTTGATCATGCTCACATTTATCCTTTCAGTGTACAAAGTGTCAAAAACCCTCCGTCACTGTCCTATGTCACTCCTGGTCACTTCCTTCCCCACCCCAGCCCCCTGTTCTTTGAACCAGTCCTATACTCAGAGTCTGAGGGTTTGTTATCCTTAGATATTGTTCAGGGGCTAGAGAGGTAGTGCAGTGGGCAGTACATTTGCCTTGCACGCAGCCAACCGGGGTTCAATCCCCGACACCCCACAGGGTCTCCAGAGCATTGCTAGGAGTGATCCCTGAGCACAGAGCTAGGAAAAGCCCTGAGCACAACAGGGGGTGGCCCCCAGACAAAAAGAAAACAAAGAGGTAGTGTCCATGGTCTTTTTTTCCCCCTATGTCACACAGGGGGCTTGAGTGATAGCACAGTGGTAGGGCATTCGCCTTTCAAGCGGCCGACCCATGTTCGATTCCTCCGCCCCCCTCGGAGAGCCCGGCAAGCTACCAAGAGTATCGCACCCGCAGGCAGAGCCTGGCAAGCTACCCGTGACATATAGGATATGCCAAAAACAGTAACAATAAGTCTCACCATGAGAGACGTTACTAGTGCCTGCTTGAACAAATCGATGAGCAATGGGACAACAGTGACAGATGTCACACAGGAATGACATCATACTATAATTGCTAAATGGAAAATTTTTATATTTAATTCACTTGGGAAGCGAGCGATAGCACAGCGGTAAGGCGTTTGCCTTTCATGGGGCCGACCCATGTTTGATTCCTCCGCCCCCCTTGGAGAGCCCGGCAAGCTACCGAGAGTATCACGCCCACACGGCAGAGCCTGGCAAGCTCCCCGTGCGTATTGGATATGCAAAAACAGTAACAATAAGTCTCTCAATGAGAGACGTTACTGGTGCCTGCTCGAACAAATCGATGAACAACGGGATGACAGTGACAGTGACAATTCACTTGGGGGAGGTCCTGGGTCATCCCTAACAGTACTTCTACCTTTCTGCTCAGGGATCACTTATAGCGGTGCTCAGGGGACAATAAGTGATGCTGGGGATCATGCATGGGTCAGCTGCAAGGCAAGCACCCTACCTGCTGTGCTATTTCTCCAGCCCAATTGTCTTATACTTTTATGTATAAAAACGTTTTTTTCTTTTTTAGTACTTTTGGAGCTTTGCATTTGCCCTCCCTTTCCCAGCCCAGATCCAAAGATATTTTCTTATATTTTTTGAGAGGGACAGACATAGAAGGACTGCACTCATTTGTGGAGTATAGAATAGCATCACATGAGGCTGATACCCAAGGACAGTAGATACAAGGGCCAGGAGGATTGCCCCATAGCTGGAAGACTGCTTCATGAGCAGAGGGGAAAAGGCAGATGGAATAGAGAAGGGATCGCTAAGAAAGTGATGGCTGGAGGAACCAGTCGGGATGGGAGATGCATGCCGAAAGTAGATAATGGACCAAACATGATGACCTCTCAGTGTCTGTGTTGCAAGCCATAATGCCCCAAAGTAGAGAGAGAGTATGGGGAATATTGTCTGCCGTGGAGGCAGGGGGAGGGTGGGAAAGGGGGTGTATACCCGGGATATTGGTGTTGGGGAATGTGCACTGGTGGAGGGATGGGTGTTTGATCATTGTGAGATTGGAACCCAGACATGAAAGCCTGTAACTATCTCACAGTGATTCAATAAAAAATTTTAAAAGATATTTTCTTATATCTTTCAATTAAAAGTTTATTTTTTACATTGAATTCTTTGAAGGTTATGGGCCAGGGAATGGGTTATACCCAAGATTTCTTGGGGCCTCCTCAGTTCTGTTTGGCAGCTCTGTCCTTGTGGGGTTGGGGGACCCTGTGTGCTAAGAATTGGCTGGTGTTGGGCTGCCTGGATACAGAACATGCAATTGAGCCCTCTGGGTTATCTCCAGGCCCCTTTGAAGTTTTTTGTTATTTATGTATTTATTTGTTTTTTTGTTAAAAAGTTTCTTCACAGGGGTCCTTCAGAGGGGGTGGGTTGAGTTTCCCTCCCCGCCCCAAGCTGAGCCCTGGCAGCCAAAAACCTCCAGAACCCAGGCACAGCCATGCTAAAGGCCACTCTCCACACACAGATGAGCCTCACGCATGAAGGAACTGGCAGAGGAAACCAGGCTTGCGGGACCCGGGGCTGAGATCGCCAAGCCAGCCTGAATCAGGACTGGGCATCCTCCACCCAGATCCCCCCATTTTCCAGTAGCTTGGCAGCCACACCCAGAAACTGCCCCCAGCGCCGTGTAATCCCATCAATGGCCAAGATCCAGAGACTATATAAAACAAAGATCTCTTATAGTCTAGCCCACTGATGTGCCTACAGCAGCACACATGTGTTTGGTTTTAACATGCTTGTATTCTCTGATAAACATTCTTCATCCCTCTTGGAGAGCCCGGCAAGCTACCGAGAGCATCAAACATGGAAGAGCTTGGCAAGCTCCCTGTGGCGTATTCCACATGCCAAATACAGTAACAATCACAGGTCTCATTCCCCTGACCCTGAAAGAGCCTCCAATCTTGGGAAAGATGCTAAAATCTCAGGGCTGGGACGAATGGAGACATAACTGGAGCAAATCAATGAACAACGGGATGACAGTGATACAGTGATAGTTATAAACTCTACCTTTTGGGGGCCAGGGATATGGTTCAGCTGTAAAGCCCATGGCTTGCATGCATGAGGTCATGGAGTCTGCAGTAGAGCATTTGCCTTACATTACAAGGTTCTGGGTTCTGTTCCTGGCACCAAGATTTTTTTTAAAAAAGAATTGTATTTGGTGTCAGGCAAATACCTTGTTCTATTTTTTTCCATGCAGCAGCTGGTTTAATTTGCTCCTTCAGGATTCATCATGACCCCACCCAGACATTCATGGCCAGACTTTGCTTTTTTGATTGGGTTCCGTGCCTGTTGGTCTGTTTTGAGCCAAAGTGATATTGTTTTGCTTTGTATGTGACTGTATAATGTGCTACTCTTTACTCTTCTTTTGTGAGGTTGACAGCTCCATTTGTTCACATAAATTTTAGAGTGGGTTTATAAGTTCTTGAAAAGTTCCACTGGGATTGTTATTGAAATGAATTGAGATTAATTGAGAACTGGCTCTAAGGTGGCATTCAGTCATTTCATCGTAGAGTATGTAATTTCCCTCCTTCCACGTCCTCTATAAGAGCCATAAGATTTTCTCGGTAGGAACCAGAGAGATAGTACAGCAGGGAGGGTGCTTGCTCTGCATGATCTGGGTTCTATCCCTGGCACTCCGTTTGTCCCCCAGGTCCCACCACGACTGATCCCTCAACACAGAGCCAGGAGTCAGCCCGGAGCGCTGCCAGATGTGGCCCAAAACTAAAGAAACAAAATTCTTTTATTTTTTTTTTTTTTTGCTTTTTGGGTCACACCCGGCGATGCACAGGGGTTACTCCTGGCTCTGCACTCAGGAATTACCCCTGGCGGTGCTCAGAGGACCATATGGGATGCTGGGATTCAAACCTGGGTCGGCTGCATGCAAGGCAAACGCCCTACTGCTGTGCTATAGCTCCTGCCCCCCAAGAAACAAAATTCTTGTAGACTCTTGGTTAAGATCACTCTTATATTTCATATGCCTTTTCGTTGCTGTTGTAAGTAGAAGTTGGTTACTGCGAGTGAAGAGAAATACTTTCAGGTTAATCTTGTAGCTGGTGGTTTTACTAAGTTTCCTTAATAGTTTTAAGAAGTCTACTGACTTTCTTTGTTTTTCAAGGTAAATAACAATATTATCTGCATAGTTCCCTATTACTCCTGGCAGTGCTCACGAGTCCCAGGCCACACCCAGCGGTGCAGGCAGGAAATGAGGAGATCAGACAAACAGGTGATGCCCTACCCGACCGAGGACTGGCACGTGCAGAGCCTGTGCTCTGTCCCGAGCCACATTCCAGCCCTTGTTTCGGTCCATTACTAATGAGGTGATTTCTGTGAGAGCCAAACAAGAATTCCTGGGATAGACCCAACTTATTAAAAATGTTTTGTTTAATTTTAGTTTGTTTTAGTTTCGGTTGGGGGCCATATCCGGTTGTGCTCAGAGCTCGCTTCTGTCTCTGTGCTCAGGGATCACCCCTGGTAGTTCTGGGGCATCAGTGCCAGGAATCAAACCAGGTCAGTCATTTGCAAGGCACCCGACCCACTGTACTATCTCTCTGGCCCCACACGATGTACCTTAAATTATATAACTGTGTTACTAAGATGACATTTAGGAGGTTTGGTATCTATAATATTAATAAAATGAACCTATTGTTTTCATTTATTGTTTTGTCCTTATTAATTCTACAACCAAGATCCCATTCCTTGGGGGCCGGAGCAATAGCACAGCGGGTAGGGGGTTTGCCTTGCACGTGGCTGACCCGGATTCGATCCCCCGCATCCCATATGGTCCTCCAAGCACTGCCAGGAGCAATTCCAGAGTGCAAAGCCAGGAGTAACCCCTGAGCATCGCTGGGTGTGACCCAAAAAGAAAAAAAAAAAAAGATCCCATTCCTCGCAGAAAATGTCGTAGATCTGTTTTAGCTCTTTTCTGATTTTCTGGAAAAGTTTTTACAAGATAGGGATTGATAGTTTCTCAGATGTTTGGGTCAACCCCGGAAGTGCAGATTTTTCGCTACCGTCACTCCTCCAGCCCTGCGGTCTTCTGTCCTCGTGCTGTGGGAGGGGGGATTGGATCACACTCAACCGTGCTCAGAGACTCTGCTCAGAAGTGCTCTGTGCTCAGAAGTGACCCCCAGTGGTCCTTGGGGGACCATCTGTGGTAGGGGGAATTTGAACAGGGCTCAGTGAGATGCCAAGCAAAGTTCCCAACCCCTGTGCTATTTCTCCAGTCTGTTTTCCATTCTTTACCACATTTTGAAATATTCCCTCGGCATTTGCACACCGTAGGAAAAAAAAATGTATTAATGTCCTTGAAAATGACACCCCCTGGCCAGAGATAGTTCAGGCAGTCGAGTGAGGCCTGGTGCGTGGACGCCCTGAGTTCCACTGGCACATACCCTCCCAGCACCACCACGCACCAAACCCTCACGCCTCCATCACCAGACGCAGCGTAATGGCAAGTTGGGCCCTGCACAAAGTATTTAAAGCACCACCATACACTCAAGGCCCTTCACTTCTCCGTCATGCTTGACCTCTGCTGCAGTGGCAGTGACTCCCTCTTCTCTGCTCACATCTCTTACCTTTGAATGCACGACTCAGCCTCCTACTGCACGGAGAAGAGGGCACCTGGGCATGAGCTTTCTCGCTCTCACCTACCTGCTTACAGTTGCAGGGGCACAAGAGGAAACTCCTGCTAGTCTTCTGGGTTCTTCCTGGGCCGGCCAAGCTAACATCGGAACATCAGGCAGAGTAGTAAGAGAAAAAGAATCACTGAATAACTTATGAATGGAGAAGCCCCAGGGCTGTAAATTCTAGAGTAAACGAGACAGATCAGAAATTTTTTTTTTTTGGTGGGTGGTGGGGTTTAGGAATGGTGTATGGGGATGGGTCTCAAGGAGGGCGGAGGGATTTGAAGATGCAACAGGGAGACTCCTAGAACAAATGCAGCGACCCTGGGTGTTTTCCCAGACAGAAGACAGCACCCTCTCACTGAAAACAAAACAAAACAAAACTTGGTTCCACAACTGCTGCCATACAAGCTCATCTATCAGTCAAGCTTTACAGACTCATGATTAAGTCTCAAAAAAGATCAACTAGCCACAAAAATTCACGGATACACCAGTCTTTGGCTGAAAACTCTGGGGTACTCTTGGGAGGTGGGGAGGGCCAAGTCGCTGCCCTTCTGAAGCCCTGGTAGCTCACTCACACCCCACGGCTGCTGCCCTGCCAACAGCCTGACTCCACTGCCTCATGGCTGAGCTCAACAGAGATGCCAAACTGCTGAACATTCCAGGTACACTGGTCTTCGAGCTGAGAACTCCGGGGTCTTCTCAGAGTGGAGTGAGGTAACCTCTGTTCTTGCCCCAGAACTTCTGGGAGCCCCATGTCCCCACGTCCCATGACTGCTGCCATGTAACTCACTGCCAAGTTAAGTATCCTTGAGTTTTGGGAGGGCTGAAGCAATAGCACAGCGGTAGGGTGTTTGCCTTACACATGGCCGACCCGGGTTTGGACCCAGGTTCGATTCCTCCACCCCTCTCAGAGAGCCCAGCAAGCTACCGAGAGTATTGAGCCCGCACAGCAGAGCCTGGCAAGCTACCCATGGTGTATTTGATATGCCAAAAATAGTAACAAGTCTAAAAATGGAGATGTTACTGGTGCCCGCTCGAGCAAATCGATGAGCAACGGGATGACAGTGATGCAGTGAGTTTCGGGAATGTCTGGCCACAAATGTGGCCACGCATACTCTAAACTACATCCCAAACAGTACGGGAAAGTAACAGAGAAACCAACTAAGCTCCATAAACAAAAACAATGGACTCAGCAGTGAAGAATCCTGGCTGGTGGGCACCATGCACCGGAGAATGCTCCCAGACCCAGCCAATAACACCGGTGTACCCCAGACGGAGAAGGTGCAGTCTCCCCACCTGCTCTAGATGGAATCCCAGCGACATTGAGCTTCTACTAACATGACTCCGGTATGTGGGGACCAGGACTATTTCTCCAAACCGTGTGGCCACTTACACGGCCGTGCAACCTCTCCTGATATACAAAAAAAAGCTCAGGAACGGCTCCTTCACCCCTGAGCGGCCATGATCCCAGAGGCACACAAACCAATGTCAGAACGCAGCGGCTGCTGGCAGAAATGCTCCTGGACTGTGAACTAAGCTATGACCCCGTGCAGCCCCGGGAGGGGAAGGGTTTTTGTCCCTCAACCTTTTCCCCTTTGCGGCAGCATGGCGACAGCCACCTCTCAGAGCCAATTGGACAGAGAGGTAGGAGCTTGTGGTGATGGGGCATGAAGGAAATCTCATAATGGTGTAGGGGGGGCGGGGAAGAACCGACCCTGCTCCCTGCCCAAACGGGACCCCAAGCGGCCGCCCACGAACAGCTCCTCCGCCCCTGATCAGCCATGATCCCAGAGGCATACAAACCTATCTCAGAACGCAGCAGCTGCTGGCAATAATACCTCTGGACTTAATGACTAAAATACCAGAATTCCAAAACCTCACGGCCATTGTCATGGCCGTGTGACATCATATGCTCTTCATTATCAGCACTAGAAAACAAATGATCTAATGATGACTTTTTGGCAGGTCTGATTATTGTGGGGGGGGGGGGATTCCAAGTAATAATAGTGGGTTTTCTGTCGAAAATTGGATGTAATCAAAGTAAAGAGAGAGTAAAATGAAAATCATCTGTCACACAGGCGGGGTAGGGGGGTGGGATAGGGGGGATGTATACCGGGGTTCTTGGTGGTGGAACATGTGCACTGGTGAAGGGATGGGTGTTTGATCATTGTATGACTGAGACTTAAATCTGAAAGCTTTGTAACTGTTCTCATGGTGATTCAAAAACCACAAAAACAAAACAAAACAATAACACAGAAGGTTCAGCTAGCAACAACAGCTTAGTACACCCTCAGATAAGGACTTCCTGTCTCCACGGTGAGGTATAACAATTTTTACAATTTTTCCTTTACTGCAGTACTTTTTTTACAGTTGCATTAGCCATTTCGTTGTAACAAGCAATATGAAACAAATTATTTTGTGCCTGCTGAGGGGGCAGGCTTGGGGGAGTGGTTGGGAAAATGGGGACAATGGTAGAGGAAAGGTCACACTGGTGGTAGAATTGGTGTTGGAATATTGGATGCCTGTAACAGATGCATCATGAACATTTTACAAACCATAGTGTTAAAATAAATGGGGAAAATTAAATGTATTATATAAAATTTTTTAAATAATGTAATTTTTAAAAAATACTAGGGGCTGAAGAAATAGTACAGTAGCAAGGTGTTTGCTTTGCATGTGGCTGACACACATTTGATACCCAGAATCCTAATATAGTCCCTAAGCACCTCCAGGAATAATTCCTGAGTGCAGAGCTAGAAGTGACCCCTGAGCACCACAAGGTATGACCCCCAAACAAAAAAATAAAAAACAAAATGAGCTTTAGAAGGATACTCACCCTCTCCTCCAATGGTGACATCTATCAGAGTTGTACCCTGTCCGAGGTCAGACACACAGTTTCCAGATCCTGTCCCTGCCCACATCCCTGGGGGAAAAACAATTCTTGAAACTGCCATTCAGTAGGGGCAGGGATGGGGGAATCTGAGCCACATTTGGTGGGAGGCTGTTAGCCAGAAGCTGCCAGGTAAGCTTTGTCTGAAGATCTCAGCTGGAGGAGAAATGGCCTTCCATCTTCCCCAAAGATCAGCCCACTCTAAAGATAGCCTCTCCACTCTGCCATCCCAGCACCTACCGTCTGCTGTCACTAGACCTCCTTGCCCCAGCTAATGCAGAGACATCAGTGTATCAAGCAACAAACACCTCAGTACCCTGGGCAAGCAACCTAGAATTATAGTCTTCAACCTATAATCTTAATATGAAGCACATCTATCAAAGTAAAGTATGAAAACTGAGCAGGGTCAATAGCTCAAGGTGACAGAGCATTGCTGTGTGTGGCCCCAAAGATAAAAAATGATAAAAAAAAAAATACTGGTTTGCTTAACCCCTAGAAACTAAGCAGTAGTTTTGAATAAAGAGGCAGAGGCATTTTTTCTCAGCAATGAAAGAGCAGATCACTGTATCACTGTCATCCCATTGTTCATCAATTTGCTCGAGCGGGCACCAGTAACATCTTCATTGTTTGACTTGTTGTTACTGTTTTGGGCATACTGAATTCACCACAGGGAGCTTGCCAGGCTCTGACGTGCAGGCGAGATACTCCTGGTAGCTTGCCGGGCTCTCTGAGAGGGATGGAGGAATTGAACCTGGGTCAGCCGCGTGCAAGGCAAACGCCCTATCCACGGTGCTATCACAAACAAAAAATTAAACACAACATAACTGGTTGTGTTAAGAGTTCACAACTTAAGAGTTCAAAGTAATGGTCCTAACAATGTTTTGACATAAGGAGAACAATCAATGAACAAGCTGAGAGCTGCGATAAGGTGAAGTTTCCAACAGAAGCAATAACGCTAAAGAACACAATGGCCACACTGGAGGAGCAGAGGACTCAACAGGAGATGTTCTAGAAGCAGCCACAGATAGTCAGTGAACTGGAGCACAGTGCCATGGAAAACACAAAGACAGACCAGAAGGAAGGGGGGAAGGGAGAGTGAGATGGAGGAAGCGAGGGAGGGAGGAAAGGAAAAGTAAGAGAGAAATGTGAAAGAACATGTGAAATATGAAATATTAAAATAACATAAGAGGGGCTGGAGCAATAGCACAGCGAGTGGGGCATTTGCCTTGCACGCGGCCGACCCGGGTTCGAGTCCCAGTATCCCATATGTTCCCCGGAGCCCTGCCAGGGGTAATTCCTGAGTGCAAAGCCAGGAGTAGCCCCTGTGCATCGCCAGGTGTGACCCAAAAAGCAAAAAAACAAATAAATAAATAAATAAAATAGCATAGGAATCTTATGGAATAAAATCAAGAGAAACAAGGAGTATATCAAGAGAAAGGGGCAGAAACCTTATTTTAAGAAATAATAGCCAGGGAGGTTCTTTGTCTTGCACACAGCCAACTCAGGATTGATCACCATCATCCGATATGGTCCCCTGAGCACCACCAGGAATTATTCCTAAGTGCAGAGCCAGGGGAAACTCCTGAGCATTGCTGGGTGTGACCCAAAAAGTAAGGAAGAAAGAAAGAAAGAAAGAAAGAAAGAAAGAAAGAAAGAAAGAAAGAAAGAAAGAAAGAAAGAAAGAAAGAAAGAAAGAAAGAAAGAAAGAAAGAAAGAAAGAAAGAAAGAAAGAAAGAAAGAAAGAAAGAAAGAAAGAAAGAAGGAAAGAAGGAAAAATCCATATAAAAGTAAGTAGCTGCTGAATGTTACAAAAGAAAAATTCACAAAAGGAAAGGTTGGAAGGTTCAAAAACAAAGGTAAGTACAATTATACTCATACTGGGTAAGATGAATTTACAGCTAAAAACATGAAAGAAGGCAAGGATAGACATGATATAGTGATCAAGGGCTTAATATAAGAAGATATAATATTTTAATATGTATACACCCAATAAAGGAGCAACTATTACTAGAAGCCGGAACATTGACAGCAGTCAGATAATGAGACTTAACACCCCTCTTAGAACACGTAGGCAGATCAACTACTTAGAATAAGAAAATGGCTTTGAATGACCAACTGGGCGAGTGGAAGATGGCTCAGAAGTCAGGGCTGTGAGCTGAACATGGGGACCATCAAGAACTAGTGGGGTTCAGGCTGGGGGCCAATATAGCCTCACCCCAGTGGTACTGATAATCTTTTTTTTTCTTTTTGGGTCACACCCGGCGATGCTCAGGGATTACTCCTGGCTCTGCACTCAGGAATTACTCAGGTGCTCAGGGGACCATATGGGATGATGGGAATCAAATCCGGGTTGGCCATGTGCAAGGCAAAAGCCCTACCCGCTGTGCTATCGCTCCAGCCTACTGATAATCTTCTTTATGGAAACGGTTTCTCCTGAAGTCCAGAGAGTGATGCAGGATCAATGTGCTAAGATGACATGAATCGGGAAAAGCTCGTTCTAGACATTTGGAAACGTATCTTCCACAGACTCACTCTAGGTCTGCACACCCCATTGCATCTCTCTCCACCAGAAAATAAAGCGTCCATAAGTCCACACAGTACTCGTAAAAATGATCAAAAGCCCTTTTCCTTCCTCCCTTAGCCCCACATGTCTGGGGAGCTCTCCCCTAGACACCCTCTGTCTCCTGAAACACAAACTCCTTTCTCTCCAGCCTCCTTCTCCAAAGTCCAGCAATACAAGCAAACCTCACCCTCTCCCCCAAATCCTTCCTTTGTGTTTGCTGGGCCAGGCAGTCTCACATACCCGGCAGGTGGGCGTGTAAATTGGCAAGCTCTTCCTGGGAAACCATTTGGTAACTTGAATCAAAAGCCTAAAAAATATTTGTACTCTCTGGTCCAGTAATCCTACCTGGAGAAATCCACTAAGGAAGTAATCAGAAATGCGAAGAGGGATGTTTTAAGATGCTAATCTCACTCTTATTTTCACAGCAAAAATTGGAAGCGACCAAGGGTCATTGATAAGGTCTAAGTTAAATAAACGGTCCTTAATCCTAATGAAATGTAGTAGTACCATCACAAAAACCGAAGTTTTAGAGAAGAACTGACACAGGAAACTGCTCAAGATGCAATGTTGTAAAAGAAAACAATGGCATATCAGTGACTCTCACTAATACAGGGCTGATTTTGTTACATATAAAAATAGCTAGCATTGGGGCTGGAGCGATAGCACAGAGGGTAGGGTGTTTACCTTGCACGCGGCTGACCAGGGTTCGATTCCCAGCATCCCATATGGTCACCCAGCACTATCAGGAGCAATTCCTGAGTGCAGAGCGAATGACCCCTGAGCATCACCGGGTGTGACCCAAGAAGCTAAAAAAAAAGAAAAACAGCTAGGATTTCTGGAATGTTAGTTGCTTATACATTTTTTTAAATCTTCACAACATCCCTGTACTGTAAATCACTGTTGTTCACATTATATAGAAAATAAGCCAACTAGAAAGGAAAATATCGATATCTAGGGGCCATGGGAGGTGAAAAACACGATTGATGAAGTTTTTTTCTTTATTCTTTTTTGTATTTTTCAATGTCTTGATGAGGAGGTATTAATTTTTGTCAAACTGAAATACAAAATCATTATTTGTTTGTTTGTTCGGGGGTCACACCCAGCGATAATCAAGGATTACTCGTGCTCTGCACTCAGGAATCCACTACTCTTGGGGCTCAGGGAACCGTTGTGAGTGTTGGGAATGGAACCTGGGTGGGCCTCATGCAAGGCAAATGCCCTACCCATTGTACTATCTCTCAAACCCTGGAATCATTATTCTTTCGGGCATCTATATCACTATATCTAGCAATGAATAATTTGTGCACATCATTGAAAAATGAAAATACTTCTCCCTCTACTTCTAAACACCAGAGACAATCACTGGGTAAGTTTGGTTTTTCTATTTACATTTGCTTCTTTGTTTATTTTGTTTGGGAGCCATACCCTGCAGTGCTCAGGGTTTACTCTAATTCTGCACTCACGGATCACTCCTGACAGGCTCAGGGGACCATCTAGGAGGCCGGATATCAAACCTGGGTGAGCTGTGTGTAAGGCAAACGCCCTACTCACTCTACTATTGCTCTGCCCCCTTATATTTGCTTTCAAAGCATGTATGTAGGGTTGGGAGATAATCCAGTGTGCAGAGAGTGCTTGTCTTGAGCACAGAGGATCTGGGTTCATTCCCCAGCACCCTATATGGTCCCAGCACCACTAGCAATGATCCTTGAGTGCAGAACCAGGAGTCAGCCCTGAGGACCGCTGGGCGTGGCCCCCAAACCAACCATCCAAACAACTGCGTGTTGAAAAAGCAAATACGCGGGGCGGGTTCAGGGCGTGGCTCCGTGGTAGGGCACAAGCTTTGCATGGTCCGGTGCGGTCCTCACAGATCCATCCTTGCTCCACCAAGCATCAAACTGAAGCACAGTTGCAATTTGAGCCTTTTCGTTGGCTGGTTGGTTGGTTGATCAGTTTGGGAGCCACAGCCTGGCTCTGTGCTCAGGGAGTCACTCCTGGCTCTGTGTTCAGGGAGTCACTCCTGGCAGTGCCAAGTATCGAACCCGGGGTCTGATCCCGGGGTCTTGGTGGAGCCAAGCGCCTCGGCCCTGCGCTGTGTCTCCAGCCCCTGCAGCCCGGGGCCCCAAGTCCCTGCATTTAGGTGGCGGGGCTGCCCCCGTCTCAGCTTGCCAAGCGGCGACCCACGTCCGAGCGCCTCCTGCAGCGCCCCGGGGGGCGGCCCGCGTGTCCCGGGTCCGGGCCTGCGCCGCAGACGGCGGGAGGCGCGAGCTGCGCCTGCGCGGCCGCCGGAGGCTCCCGGGCTCCTCCCTGCGCTCCTCCCCTTCCCCGCCCCCGGCCGGGCCTGCGCGGCGCGCACCGTGCTCGGCTCGCCGCACACGCGGCCCCGCCCCACGCCCGCTGCGTGTGGCCGTGCGAGGGAGGAGCGGAGAAAGTGCTGGAAGGCGGCGTGCGGGGGCCGCGGCGGGCGGGTGCGGGCCGGGCCGGCTCCGCGGAGACGCTGCCCCCTGGCGGCCGCGGGCGCCACTGCCGGCGGCTCCCCGGGTCCGCCCCGCGCCGCGCGGCCGCTCTCGCTCTCCCGCGCATCTATCTGCCGGCCCCGGGACTCCGGGGCGAGCGCCCCCCGGAGATGAGACCCCCACCAGAATGGGAATGGGTAGTCGAGTGGGGCTGGAGGCAGAACTGGGACCTGGGACCCCCCAAAGCCATGCCCCCCTGCAGGTGTGGAACCTGGACCCCCAAACCATGCCCTCTGCAGGTGTGGAACCTGGACCCCCAAAACCATGCTCCCCTGCAGGTGTGGAACCTGAAACCCCCCAAAGCCATGCCCACCTGCAGGTGTGGAACCTGGACCCTCAAGAACCATCTCCCCTGCAGGTGTGGCGTCCGTCATCTCTGCTCCTTGGGAGAGCAGACGGCGCTGGGGCATGAAGGGGGGTTGTTAAACAGAACAGGCAAGAAGCACCAGGATGCAGAGGGGCCTGGAGCTCGGAGAAGGGTGCAGACTCTGGTCCTGGCGGTGAGTGGATCAGACTGGACGCGCGCGATCCGGATGACCACAGGAAGGAGGGAAGTTCTGATGGTGGCATCAAGACCCCAGCCAAGCCTCAGGCAGGGCTGGAAACAGCAATTCTGGGATTCCGCTACCATGTCTGGTCTCGGGTGATCTCTCTGCCCATCTGTCTTTGCCCGCAGGATGCCCACCCTCCTCTTACTCACCCACCATCTCCACTAGCTCTCAGTGTCCGTGGGCCCCTGGGCCCTAAGGCCGAACCAGCCTTAGGCCACTGCATTCAGCTGCAGAGACCGACTGCCTCTTCCTCTGACTGGTTTGAGACTGGGAGTCGAAAGTCACCCGGTGGCTGCAGGCCAGCCCCCCAGGTAACCAGCTGCCACTAGCAGTGTCCCTACCTGGCCTGGAGGTTATGCAGAGTGGTCCAAGCATAAATGACCTGATAGCCAATAAAGTTTTATTGTAACACAGCTGTTTTCATGTGTCACCATTAGCTGTCTTGCACACTTGGGCAGAGACAAACCTTTGCTCAGAGACTTAAAGGCCTAAAACATTATCTGGCCCTTAATAGAAACACTTTGCCAACTGTGAATGCTCCTAGCTTGAGGGCCTGAACTGTGACATCACCGTGGGCTGGGCCCGTCTCACAGGACTGGGTCCCAGGGCCCATGTGTCAATCAAGGGGACTTTTCTCCAAGGCCAGGAGATACCAGCAAAAACATCCTGATGGGTCTCTGAGAAGCAGTGGAAGTTCTCCTGGTCTGTTTGTCCAGTGTCTTCCTGATGTATGGACCAGCCTTGGGGTAAGCCTGAGTGTTGGGGCTGACATGTGGGAATGGTCAGCCAGGGATCTTGGCTTCAGGTGACAAAAACAATTTGGACGATCAAAAATAGACTCAAGGGCCAGAGCAATGATAATAGCAGAAAGGGCACCTGCCTTGCATGCGGCCAACATAGATTCAATCTCTCACACCCCATATGGTCCCCTGAACCCTGCCAGGAGTGCTCCCTGAGCACAGAGCCAGGAGTGCTCCCTGAGCATCATTGAGTGTGACCTAAAAACTAAAATAAAATAAATATGAAGCTGGACTGGAGCAATAGTACAGCAGGGAGCGTGCTTACTTTACACACGGCCAACCCAGGTTCAATCCCCAGAATCTTATGTGGTCTTCCAAGCCAGCCAGGAGTGATCCCTGAGCACTTAGCCAGGAATAAGTTCTGAGCACTGCCCCTGTACCCCCTCCCCCAAAATAAATAGATGCAAGGACCAGGGAGATAGCAGAACTTGCTAGAGCGCATGCCTGGCATGCACGAGGCCCTGAGCATGATCCCTGGCACCCGGGGCTCCTCGGGCTCTGCTAGACTCGAGTTGCATGCGCCCTTGGCCAGAGCATCCGGCTGAGAGGGCCAGTCCAGTGTTGTTAGGAGTGGCTCCTAGCCCCCTGAGCAGTTGGCAGGCCTCTAAGAATATGTCAATAAGTAAAGGTCTGAGCATGGGTTTTGCATGCTAAGGCCCCAGGTTCGACTCCTCTGCACTCCCAGGATCAAGCCCCAAGCACACCACTGTGACCCCCTCCCCCACAAGCAAATAAAAGTAAAGGAAATGGGAGAAACATCTCAAGAAGGCCCAGCACGACGTGTGGCTGTGCCTGAGGGACACGTCTCTACTGCCCCTGTCCCAGTCACGCTTCTCGGGTCTCTTGCTGCTGCGGCGACCGGGGGGGAGGGTGATCTGAACTGATCCGAACAGCGGGCGTGTGGACTGGGCGGGCGGGCGTGCCCAGACACCCAGTTTGCCCCCGAGATCCCTCCCATAGGCCACACTTGCTAGCCACGCCACAGTCCCCTGGGCAAAACGGCCTTCTGGGCGCAGGGCAGAGGGGATTGGGGACGGAAGGTGGCCAGCACGGTTGGTCTGAGTGTCCTTGCTGCAAGCTGCCCTGAGGGGCCTGACCTGGGGGCAAACTGGGTGTCTGGGCACGCCCGCCCGCCCAGTCCACCCTGCAGGACGGCCCACGGAAGGCGCCCTCGCAAGCGCTGAGGTTAGTCTCCAGGTACGGTGGCCGACACGGACGGGGCGGCATCTGCCGGGCGGGAGACGCTGCCTGGGTTCCCGGCCCAGCGACCATGAGCAGGCAGTGGAGGTCAGCCCTTCCTCCGGCCGCTTCCTGCTGGACAGTCCCCTTCAACTTGGAAGTCAAAAGCACCAACCCATGACCGCCCCCACGCCAGGAGGGACAATCCCCCCCGACTCCCGCCACAGAGCCGCCACCCGGGAAAGTCTGCGCTCCAGTCCTTCTCTGTCTGCATTCACTTGGACCCCGGAGCGTGGGGGCTGTCAGAGACGGGGGCTCTGTCTGCACCTGAACTCCAAGACCCCCACCTGTCGTGTTGCAGAGGCGCCTTTGTGGACCATCTGGCACGCGCTGGTTCCTCGCCCAGAATACAGTCATGAGGGGCTGGAGCGAGAGCACAGCGGGTAGGGCGTTTGCCTTGCACGCGGCCAACCCGGGTTCGAATCCCAGCATCCCATATGGTCCCCTGAGCACCACCAGGAGTTAATTCCTGAGTGCAGAGCCAGGACTAACGCCTGTGCATCGCCGGGTGTGACCCAAAAAGCAAAAAAAAAAAAAAAAAAAAAGAATACGGCCGTGAGTCAAGTCGGGGCTCCCGCCCTGCAGAGATGCGGGTGCCCGCGAGGGAGGGAGGGCAGAGAGCAGCCGGTGCCAACCAGGCAGACGAAGCAGGGCCCGAAGTATAGGCACGAGGCGGCGGGGACAGGCAGGGAAGCCTGCGGGCGGAGGAAGAGAGGAGGGTTCGGGCCGAGATTGCAGGGCACGGACAGGAAACCGCAAACAGAGGGAACCCAGAGAGGCGTCATCTCAGTTGTGAAACTCCCCACCTGTGGGCCAGGGTCACCGTGGCCCCAGGCAGGGGTGAGGAGGGACGGGCAGGGCGTTAGACCCAGAGCAGAGCAGCTACTCGGAGGCTTCCAACCGGGGTATAAGCTGCTGGGTGAGACCCACTGCTGGTCAGGGCTAGGGTGGCATTACGGGGACTGCTGGGGGGTCTCGGCGAAACGGAGGGGCTTCCCACTCACTGGGTGCCCAGAGTGTCTGGTCTCCGTGAGGCTGAGGGCACTTCTGCCTGCTGTGTGCCACACATTGTCTCAGAACTGGGCGTACAGAGGTCAACCAAACACAACCCTGACCCCCGGGCACAAACAAATGTGTGACCTCATTTCAGTGTCACTGTGAGAAAAAAAAAAAAAAAGGAAAGAATGAAAGTTTGACCTGTCAAGAGGTAGTGAGGGAAGGCTTCCTGGAGGAGGCGATAGCTTACCTGGGACCTGAATTAGCAGAAGGAGGTTTGCACCACTGAGGTCTGCCCAAGAGGAAGAAACAGACCTCTGGGAAGGCTAGGGGATCCCCAAGTTTCCTCAGCTGTTCCTCAACCAAGCTTTGAACTTAAAGTTTGCAGAAGAGGGCCGGGGGTGTGGCATAAGTGACAGGCACAGGCCTGGCCTGAACAAGGCCCTCGGTTAGTCCTGGGCTGTGCCTGCCCCACCCTTGCTGACACCACTGGACATGACTATGCCCCCCAGCTGCACAGCTAGGAATGCAGCACCCCCCCACCCAGGAAAGAAGTAAGAAAACTGAGGCTGGAGAGGTAGCTTAGTGGGTAGGGCGCTTGCCTCGCACGCGGCCGACCAGCACTTGATCCCCAGCACCGGGTATGATTCCCTGAGCACCACCGGGCTGATCCCTGAGCACTGAGCCAGGACCCGGGGAGCACTGGGTGTGGCCCCCAAACCAAAACAAAATTGAACCCCCCCCCAAAAAAAAAAAACTGGCAAAAGACTCAAATTAGCACTTTCAAAAAATGTGACCAAGTGCGGTGAGGACACAGAGCGATGGGGACCCGAGGGTGCAGGGCAGAGGAGGGAGGACCAGGGCTGCCACGAGGGAAACTGTCGGCTGAGCTACTGAGTGGGATTACCGTGGCGCAGGTGTGTGGTTTCAAGCTACGGACTCAAGAGCAGCTCCTGTGTGCTAGCACTGAGATGTGGCTTAGAGAATCACTAAGGGCCGAAGAGGCAGATCAGGGGTTAGGGCACCCCCTTGCGTGTGGCTGAGCTCAGTTTGAGGCCCCAAAGTGCATATGGTCCCCAAGGAAGGAAGGAAGGAAGGAAGGAAGGAAGGAAGGAAGGAAGGAAGGAAGGAAGGAAGGAAGGAAGGAAGGAAGGAAGGAAGGAAGGAAGGAAGGAAGGAAGGGAGGGAAGGGAGGGAGGGAGGGAGGGAGGAAGGAAGGAAGGGAGGGAAGGGAGTGAGGGAGGGAGGGAGGGATAATTCAGTGGTGCTGGAGAGGCAGTGCAGTGGGTGAGGCCAACCTGGATTCCATACCCGGAATTTTATATGGTCCCCTGAGCCCTGCCTGGAGTGATTCATGAGTGCGGAGCCAGGATAATCCTGAGTGCAGTTGGGTGTGGCCCAATAAACAAAACAGGAAGAAACCAGCGAGTCAGCTTGAAGACCAGCCCTAGCGAATATGAGCACTGAAGGACCGCCAGGGCCCAGGGTCCGAGTTTCATTCCTTCCTTCTCTTTGTCCTTGGCTTTGGGGCCACTCCCAGCCATGCTCAAGGCTTGCTCCTGGCTCTGCACAGGAATCACTCCTGGCGATGCTCAGGGGCCGTATGGGATGCCGGGGACTGAACCCAGGTTGCTGCCTGCCAGGCAAACGCGCTACCTGCTGTGCTATGGACCCGCCCTGCGTTTCAGGAAAGCCTCCTTCCCTTCTTCCTTCCTTCCTTCCTTCCTTCCTTCCTTCCTTCCTTCCTTCCTTCCTTCCTTCCTTCCTTCCTTCCTTCCATCCTCCCTCCCTCCCTCCCTCCCTCCCTCCCTTCCTTCCTTCCTTCCTTCCTTCCTTCCTTCCTTCCTTCCTTCCTTCCTTCCTTCCTTCCTTCCTTCCTTCCTTCCTTCCATCCTCCCTCCCTCCCTCCCTCCCTCCCTCCCTCCCTTCCTTCCTTCCTTCCTTCCTTCCTTCCTTCCTTCCTTCCTTCCTTCCTTCCTTCCTTCCTTCCTTCCTTCCTTCCTTCCTTCCCTTCTTCCCTCCTTCCTTCTCTCCTTCCCTCCCTCCTTTCTTCCCTCCTTCCATTCTTCCATTCTTCCATTCTTCCCTCCTTCCCTCCTTCCCTCCCTCCCTCCTTCCTTCCCTCCCTTCCTCCTTCCCTCCTTCATGAAAGCCTGTCAACTGTCCCCTCCACTTTCCACCTCTCCTGTGTTTTGTGCCTCCTCATAGGACAGCAGTTCCCCTCACAGGATTGGCTCACTGAGAGGGAGGCCCGGGGAGGTGGCCCAAAGGGTTAGAGTGCGTGTGCGGCATGCTGGAATTCGATGCCTGGCCTGGCCTGGCCCCAGATCACCACCAGAAACCATGCCTAGCACCGTGCTGGAAAGAATCCCTGAGCACTGCTGGGTGTGGCTCCAAAAGGGGTTGAGGAGAAAGTCCAAAGGCTGGACTGCAGGCTGCGCATGTGAGAGCCCCAGGTTCGATCCCTGGCACCACATGTCGCCTGAGCACTGCTGGGGACAATCCCCAACCACTGCACAGGGAACTCCTGGGACCCCATAAATAAAACACAAATGGAAAGAAATGATGTGCAATTGCCCAGCAGAGTCGCTGGACACAGGTCTGTCCTTGGTCAGTAGAACTTACCCCTTCTTGCCTGGATATTTGTTTTTGTTTGGGAGGTGCAGGATCGAACCCAGACTGTTTCCTGTGGGGGAAGTAATCTATGACAGAGCTACATTTCTGGACTCCCCCTTCCCCACCGTTTTGTTGTTGTTGTTGTTGTTGTTGCTTTTGGGGTCACACCCAGCGATGCACAGGGGTTACTCTTGGCTCTACACTCAGGAATTACTCCTGGCAGTGCTCAGGGGACCATATGGGATGCTGGGAATCAAACTCAGGTCGGCCATGTACAAGGCAAATGCCCTACACACTGTGCTATCACTCCAGCCCTCCCCACTGTTTTTTTTGAGAGGGTTTGGGTGTTGGCTCGCAAGCAGTGCTCAGGCAGCCCAGGAGCCAAGCAGGTTAGAGGTTCAACGAAAGGGCCCGAGGGTGTGGTGCTCGTCAGGCTTAGAGACTTGGGGTGCCGGGGATTGAACCAGGCTGGCTGCATCAGGGCAAGTTGCCCCTTACAGCATCTCTCAGTTTCCTCGTCCCCCTTCTCACTTCCCTGGTTCTGATGCTGGAGAAGGAAGAGTTGCTGCAGCTCTGTGTAGGACTGACTCCCCGCCAAGTGCTCATTGTCACCATCTTCTTTCTTGTCAATTTGATTCAGGGCTGCAGGGCATCCTTTGGAACGAGGAGATCATGAAATTCATGGCCACACGGATGGAACTGGACGACATCATGATAAATGAAGAGGGCCAGAGAAGAATTATAAACACAGGACGATAGCACTCAGATGTAGTATTTAGAGTAACTGAATGAGGGAACATGATGTTTTAAAGGGGAGACGCCCAGAGTAAAGGGAGGAGAAGGAAAGGAAAACTTGAGGGGAGGGAGAAGAGACAGATGAGAAGCAAAGGGGTTGGGTCGGGACTGAGGCACAAAGGTGTTAAGGAGTGACAGAGCCAAATACCCACACACAGAGTTATCGATCCTGCATCAAGAGGCCCAAACTCTAACCCAAACTCAGAAAGGCACCTGTCACGAGGGCGAGGGTGGGCTGGAGGGGTGGGGACAGGAGGGAGCCCAGTGGCGGGATGGGAGCTGCGATACTGTGTGTCTGATGCTCAACTGTGAGTAACTTTGTAAATCACAGTGCTGTAATAAAAGTGTTATTTTTTAAAGTAAGATTAAAAATAAAGTGCATGTTTTGGAGCAGACAACACACACTACACACCATACACACACACACATGCTATATAAACACATGTACACACACTGCTCACACACATGTGGCTCAGTGGTGGCAGAGTGCAGCCTTGTGTGTGTGCAGAGCTTGATTCCTGGCACTCAGAGAATAACAACAACAACAACAACATAATAGTAATAATAATAATAATAATAATTGTATCACTGTCATCCCGTTGATCATTGATTTGCTCGAGCGGGCGCCAGTAACATCTCCATTCGTCCTAGCCCTGAGACTTTAGCAGCCTCTCTTTACTCGTTCTTCCCAGCGGTGCTGCATTGGAGGCTCTTTCAGGGTCAGGGGAATGAGACCCATCATTGTTACTGCATTTGGCATATGGAATACTCCACAGAGAGCTTGCGAGGCATCATCATCATCATCATCATCATCATCATCATCATCATCATCAAAACAACAACATAATAATGATAATGATAATGATAATAATAATAATAATAAAGTGTGTCCTTTGCCTTTCGTGCCTTCTTCACTCCTGACACCTGGAACTTGAGGATCTAGTGGTGATCACGGCTGTAGGCTGTATAAAAATAAAAAGAAAAGGCGCGGGCAGCAGCCGTCTCTCCCGCCACCCGAGTTCGGTAGCCTCCGGCCACTTCCCCCACCCCGGGGAGGTTGATGGCGAAGATGTGGCAGGCGAAGGAAGGAACGGAGCCATGATGGTTGGTCTCACTTGCAGTTTATTCCAGTCTTCCCTCTATACAGTCTCCGTCCTCTCTACACCTTTCCGCCCCCCATACACTTTCCGCCCCCTCACCTTCTCTCCGATCCCCTTTTATTCCTCATGGCCCTTCCAAAGGGCGCAATACATTGATGTCACCAAAAGCACCAAAAGATCTTACAGGAAGAACGTTGAGGCAACATAATTCTCTTGTATCTGCAGGCCGTTAATCTAGGCCCCCCCCCCCCCCCCCCCCCCCCCCCCCCCCCCCCCCCCCCGGAAAGAAGATACAAAACCAAAAGGAAGCCTTCTTTGGGCTGAAAGCACTCGGATTTACATCCCAAAGACCAGGCTGGGCTGCAGCCTGGAATCTACAATGTCAAATCAAGCCTGGCTAGCACCTTAGATCTGGGGGGGTCAAAGATCAGCTAGGTTTCTGTGACAAAAGGTTTCTGTGACAAAACTCCAGAAGGCAGCTGGAAAAGGGGAAATATTCCAACATCTCCCCCCTTTTTGTTTAGAACAGATTTTAACCATAAAATAAAATGCTAGGCACAAAAAGTTCAATAACACTAGCAGAACACCTATTCTCTAGGACAGATACGCTTTCAGCAGGACCCATCCAAGGATGAAATCCCAAGGTTGTGTTTCTCCTCTCCGTCCAACAAACATATAAGCATTCATAATATTAATCATTTTGTATGGGCATAGCAAGAGATGTATTAAACTTTTAGAATTGCTCTTCTGGGGTCACCTCATCTCAGACTACAGCGCTCAGGCCAGATTAGTCTTTCCTAGCTCTAGCAGGGCCCTGTCTCGTCGTTGCTTTTGGATCATGACATGACACCCCATGACCAAGCTCTTAACATATAGTTAAGCATTAGGCACCTTGGCCAGGCCCATCTCGATGCCAGGGTAGCACACAACTTACCGCTTGCCCTGGGTCCTTCTTTGTCCCACGTTGGGACCCTGCATTTTAGAGGGCTAGGAACTGAGGGCAACCAAGGCTACAGTTAAGAAAGCAGATGCCCGGGAATTAATAATATTCAAAGCCAATTAAATCCCAATTGCAAAGGCATAATATTAAATGTCTTCCTCTGTCCATACAAAAAGAAATGGCTATAAACTAAACTATTCAAAAGACAGGAAGAGAGGAGAAAGACAATATCTCACTCATACATATAAAATCATAGATTTAACTCATCAAAAATACTTTGCCATATAACTGAAAACCCAATACCAGAAGGATAGTTATTACAGGTACTATGAATTTACAAATCCATTATTCTAACTGTTCACATATATATTATACACTAACATATGATTCTTAACATTATCCCATAAGAATTCAGTCAAATTTTACAACATGAGTGTTATACAAAATAAAGCATAATTCTAATCTACAGGAAATCAAAAGGGCACACAAGCTAAAACAGAAAGAGTTAAATTTCTGTTAAAATGCATCAGGTTAAAAATCCAAATTAAAGTGATGCAGTAAGAAAAAAATCTATTGCATCCATACACTGATTATCTTTAAATTGCCATACCAGGCTTATTTCTACTCTTTTGACTGTATGAACATAACTTTGATGGGTGTGACCGATATACCTCAGCTCCTAGTGGCAAGGGGAGAAAGGACAAACCAATGATATCCAACAGTAGGCTGCTGCCAAAAAGGCCAGAGGAGCGTGGCTGGGGGCACAAGACAGCCTCCAGCACAGACCTCAAAGGACAACTTGCCTCCCCCTCCGCCCTCGTGTAGCCACTGGCCCTCGGTTGTCTCACAGACAAGGGATGGAGTCCTGGTGTTTGGGGGAGCCTCGCGCTGGCTAGCCAGAAACGTGTGTTTGAGAGTGAGGCTGCCACTGGAGTTAGGTCTCCGGGCACCACCCCGGTTTCTCCTTCCCAGGCTTCTCCTTCCTGTGTGTGCTGAGACGAGACGGAGCACCTGAAGCAGCTCAGAGCTGAGTTTAGGACAGAAAGTCTTCCTTACTCTTCCCAGGGGGGCTGTCTTGCTATTATCGCTGTTGGGATATTCAGTAGCACTGTAGCACTGTTGTCCCATTGACCATCGATTTGCTCGAGTGGGCACCAGTAACGTCTCCATTGTGAAACTTGTTGTTACTGTTTTTGGCATATCAAATACGCCACGGGGAGCTTGCCAGGCTCTGCTGTGTGGGTGGGATACTCTCAGTAGCTTGCCGGGCTCTCTGAGAGGGAGGAATTGAACCCAGGTTGGCCTCGTGCAAGGCAAACACCCTACCCCTGTGCTATCGCTCCAGCCCGATATTCAGTAAATCATTTGCACACGTAGGGTTTTTTTGTTTACTTTGGTTGGCGGGCCACACACCTGCAATGCTCAGGGCTCTATGCTGACAGATCACTCCTGGCGGGCTCAGGAGTGCCAGGGATTGAACCCGGGTTGGCTGTGTGCAAGGCAAGCGTCTTAATGTTGTACTATTGCTCCAGCTAAGCATGTGCTCTCCTCCTTGAGCTGTCTCCCTGGTTGAATTCACTTTTTCTTATTGGTTTTGGGGGCAACATGTAACAGTGCTCAGGGCTTACTTCTGGCTCTGTATTCAGGGATCACTCAGGGGTCTATATGGGGTGCCAGAGATCAAACCTAGGTTGGCCTCTTGCAAGGCAAATGTCTTACCTACTGTACAATTGCCCTGGCCCAAGAATTCATTTTTTAAAAACAGAAAGGAGAAGGGACTGGAACCATAGCACAGTGGGTAGGGCACAATGAGTAGGCACTTGGCTGACCCGGGTTCGATCCCTGGCACCCCAGTGGGATCCTGAGCTCAGCAAGGAATGATCTCTGAGTGCAGTCAAGAGTTAGCCCCTAGGGCTGGAGAGATAGCACAGTGGGTGGGGCATTTTCCTTGCATGGGGTTGACCCAGGTTTGATTCCCAGAACCCCGTATGGTCCCCTGAGCACTGCCAGGGGTGATTCCTGAGTGCAGAGTCAGGAGTAACCCCTGTGCATCGCCAGGTGTGACCCAAAATGCAAAAAAAAAAAAAAAAAAAGTTAGCCCCTAGCACCACTGGGTCAAACCAAAAACAAACAAAAGATACACATGCAAGCACGCGTGCATACACAGGCCACATGTATGAACGGAGAATTTAGAAAGATGGGGGAAAAGGCTTCAAATTCTGAATTATTCACTTGATCTGTCTTCTCTTGGTGGGGGCTGGGGGGCCCAGACTCGAAACACTTGAGGACTACTCACAGTAGCTTGGGGGACCCTATGCGCCAGGGACCAAACCCAGGACTCCCACAGGCAATGCATGTGCTCAGCCCTCTGAGCCAGCTCTCAGGGTCGTGCTCCCGGGATGTTTCTGAGCCTCGTTCTTTTGCATGGCTTCTAACCTGGATGTATTAGGAGAAACAAATGATTAAAATGTGGTCAGGTGATTTCCCAAAGGTCTGGATTACAGCTTTGTGTGTGGGAGCCCCGGCTTTGGTCCCCAGGACCACTCTGCCCCCGAGAAATCCCTGGGCACCATGGTGTGGCACAAAAGGGAAGGAAAAGGAAGAAAGGGAGGGAGGGAGGAAGGAGGAAGGAAGGAAAGGGGGTCAGAGAGACTTCCAGTGTTCAGGCACATGCTTGACCCCTGACCTTGACCCCTGCACTCCAAGTCTCCATAGCCTCCCGACGGCTCCCAAACAACACTGGGTCTGACCCATATGCCTATTCGGATTTGTCTTTATTTTTGCAACAGGCTCATCTGTGGCAGGGAAAACTAACCCTTGCATGACCAACTCATTAGATGTTCAGCCAACTCAAGCCACTGAGTCACCCCCAGCCAGGACCCAGAGGAAGAGGTGAAGCCCTAAGTGTCCCCCCATCTCATCCGGTTGAGGTCCAGGGCCCTCAATCCCCAGGGTCCCCACGCTCTGGCATCAAAGCAAAGAACTACGGGCCAATCCAGATGAAGTTCCAGCTTTTACTTAAAGATGCTAAGTTCTGGAAGCTTCCCTGGCGGAGGATGACAGTGGTGGCTTCAGATCCTTGAAGGTGTTCGAAGCTGAAGCCTTCACTTCCCCTCACTTGGCTGCTGAAGTTTAATTCCGTCTAATTATTTCATATGGCACCGACTGTAATAGTTTCATAATTTCTAGGATATTAAGCACTTAATATGTTGTGTCATTTGAAATCACATATTAAATTCAGCAAAGTACATTTTAATGAGAGTTAAGTGGTGTGAAAATATTAATACGATGTGATGTCCCGGGGAATCTGGCTTGGCAGGGCCGATCCTGGTGCACAAACGCCTCGTGTGCCAGGTGAGGGGCCCCCGCCTCGGGCCCGGGGACAGCCTGGCACTCGCACACGCAGTGCTCTGACAGACGCGCTCCCTTTGCTGCCTCGGCACTTGGCAGTGGCTCTCCCTCCGCAAGGCGCTCAGCCCCACCATCACAGGGCCAAGGAGCCCGCGGCTCTTTGCCGGGACATAAGCCTGGCCCCTCTGGGCACCCTGGCGTGCTGGCTTGTCCCTCAGCTGCCATCAGTGCCAGCTGGGCGGGGGTGAGATCTGCTCCCAGGGGAGCGGGGGAAACAGGGGCGGTTGTCACATGTCCTCTCCTGCCCCGCTGTCCCACAGAGAGGCTGGCAGGGTTCGGACCGTGGAATCTAAGACTGTCCTTCCACTCAGGGCCCATGAGTGAGAACAGCGCTCAGGAGACCATCTCTTCTGGGTCCCTCCCGCTGTCCACATGCAGGTTTTCTTGCCCCCCCCCCCCACCCCCTCAGACTGTGCATGCGTCCTCACTGGGTGTGTTACCAGCCCCGCAGGGCAAGTGAAGGGCCCTACCATGAAAACCCTGGTGCCCACTTGCTCAGTTGTTGGCTATTCCCTGAACCCACCTGAAATGAACTGCCAGAGGGAAATGAATTCATCAAAGCAGACGTTTCTCTTTTTTCCTTTTTGAGCCACACCTGGCAATGTTCAGGGCTTACTCATGGTTCTCCACTCAGGGATCACTCCTTGTGGTTCTCAGGGACCGTATGGGATGCTGGGGTCGAACCCGGGTTGGCTACATGGAAGGCAAACACCCTCCCTGCTGTATCCCTCCAGCCCCAGACAAATAATCGTTTAATATTAGAAGTACTTGGGGAATTCGTTGAGGTACTCTGTGCTATTTGTGGGGAGAAATATGCCCTGGGAATGGAATTCTCATTTCCCTAAATTTGTCCCAGGTAAGATCGGTTCTGTTACATGTTGTTTCCCTTCAACTGGCTGTTTCCAGGAACCATCAATAACACCGAGCACTTACATAATTGGACTTGGTGGTTCTTTTCATGCTTTCTCCTCTTTTCATGCCTTTTCAAGGCATACCTGCCCACTCTAATCCTAAATCCCTGTGCTTGGACCACCCCGGGGCAGCTAGAGAGAAGGATCTTAATCAAAATCACAGTGAACTAAGGGGGCAAGAACTGAGGGCCAGAGAGAAAGCTCAACCCACCGAGCACAGTCTGAGCAAGAGACGGATCTGGGTTCAAATCCTGGCACCACAGGGTACCCTGCGCACCACCTAGAGGGACCCCAAGTTCAGAGCTTGGAGTAGCCGTGCAGGTGTGTGGCCCAGCCTGCTCTCCCGCCCCCCCCCCAAAAAAAAAAAAGATAGCAAGAGTTGAAAACAATGATGTCACAAATACAGGATTTAAGGCAACAGCAGGAGCATTTTGGAGAAAGCTTCCCAGAACCCACAAATTACACTCCCACATTCCCTGCGGGTGGTAATTAGCCCTTGGACTCGAGAGATCTGAGAGCAAATTCCAGCAAGTTCCAGCGTCCTCGATGATTGTGTGGATTCACCTCATAAACTCGGAGGGGTGCTTTTTGCTCCTTTCCCGTGAGTAAAATGGGAATGATCAACTCCCCGTGCTCAGCTCTTAGCAGTGGTAACATGGAACAGAACCAAGGGACCGTGTGATGACCTCAAAGCACCAGGGCTGCTATGAAGCATGAACAAGGAACCGACACTACAAAACTGCATTATTGATTGTTGGTGTGTCTGGGCCACACCCAACAATACTCAGGGGTTACTCCGGGTGGTGCTCAGGGTACCACATGGGATGCCGGGGATAGAACCCAGGCCGTATAAAGATCCCGGAAGAGAACGACACAGAATTTCCTGGACATTATATTCTATCCATAACAAGCAATACAAAATAAATCGTCTAGCATTGCCTTTTCGGCAGGCTTGAGTGGTGGTGGGACTGGTGTCAAAATATCGAATGAAACCAAAGTAGAGAGAGAGTATGGGGGAAACTGTCTGCCACACAGGCAGGGGAAGGGTTGGAATGGGGGGGAGGGTGAATACTGGGGATTTTGGTGGTGGAAAATGTGCACTGGTGAAGGGATGGGTGTTTGATGATTATATGACCAAAGTTCAAACATTAAAACTTTGTAATTGTATCTCACGGTGAATCAATAAAAAAGGAGGAAAAAATGAAATAATAAAATAAAATTAACATTCTGAATTTTAAAAAGAAGTAATGTGAAGTTCATGCTCAATTCAATGAGCTTAATCAATGGCTGAATAAAGAGCAGTTTAAAAAAAAAAAGAATGGGGCTGGAGCGATAGCACAGCGGGTAGGGCGTTTGCCTTGCACACGGCGGACCCAGGTTCGATCCCCAGCATCCCATATGGTCCCCTGAACACCGCCAGGAGTAACTCCTGAGTGCAAAGCCAGGAGTAACCCCTGTGCATCGCCGGGTGAGACCCCAAAAAGCAAAAAAAAAAAAAAAAAAAAAAGAACCCAGGCCGGCCGCACAATATAACTGCATTTAACCAGCACCTCCAGTAACTCAAACCCAAAAGATGAAGCGTCTCAGGCCAAAAATAGTCCCTGAAATTGCTAAGAAAAGAAAAAAAAAAGAGGAGATTAGAAAGGGAGGAAAAGGAGTTTCTTAGAAAGTTTATCATTTACAGGGGCTGGAGCGGTAGCACAGTGGGTAGGGCGTTTGCCTTGCTCTCGGCCAACCTGGGTTCGATTCCCAGCATCCCATATGGTCCTCCGAGCACCACCAGGGGTAATTCCTGAGTTCGGAGCCAGGAGTAAACCCTGTGCAACGCCGGGTGTGACCCAAAAAGCAAAAATAAATAATAAAGGTCCCCACCCTCTTCTTTAAGAAAAAAAAAAGTATCATTTACAGGACCGGACCAATAGTACAACAGTCAGGCATGTGGCCTTCATGTGGCCAAACTGGGCTGGATTCCTGGCACCTCACAGGGTCCAGGGGGTGATCCTTAAGCACAGAGCCAGGAGTAAACTCTGAATGGCCACACACATCCCTCAATCCCACAAAAATAAGCCCCCCTCCCAGTCTACCACCTTAAGACTTCTCTGAGTTCTCCAATGCCATACAGCCAAGAGCTCTGTTTAAAACTGAATTAAAGCCAGTTCATTCCTCTCCACCCAGCGGTGGATGCACCACTTCACATGGGACTAGGAGAGCTGCTCATTTCCTGGTGTCCTGGGGTTTGGGGCAGCCAGGGGAGACGCCAAGGACTCGGGCCTGGCAAGAGCTGGGCTTCCTCGGGGACCACCCCCCAGCACCCACACCCCCTCCTCTTATCTCCAGGTCTCACCATCCCCAGGGACCCTCTCTCATCTTCAAGCCACCCCTGCCAAGCTGCCCCGTCAGTCAACCGTCTCCTGCCCACTCTCGTCCAGGTTGGAGTTTTGCATCCAGGGATAAGTGTCCTCCAACTCAGCAAACCCCACACCCAAGGTCCACGGCAGCGTGGCGGCCTGCGCCTGAAACTGTCCATGACCCAGGGATGACCAGCTGGCTCGAATCTTCTACAACAGAAAGTGACAAGTTTGGCCAATGGGTCTCAAGACCCTCTTTGAGTACCCAGTGTTAAATCTGTCAGCGGTGAGATGTCAGATGTCATGCCCAGGACAGTCCCCTAACTTGGCAGGAGATTAAAAAAAAAAAAAAGGAACCTATGGGTGGTGGGAGCTGGCCAAGAGGGACTCACTCAGGAACTGGAACTTAGAAACGAGAGGTGCAGGGGCGGGAGTGACAGTACCACAGGTAGGGTGTTTGCCTTGCATGCAGCCAACTGGGGTTCGATCCTTAATACTACATAGGGTCCTGTGAGCACCGTCAGGAATGATTTCTGAGTGCACAGCCAGGAGTAACCCCTGAGCATGGCTGGGTGTGACGAGAGACAGAGAGACAGAGAGACAGAGACAGAGAAAGAGAGAGAGAGACAGAGGCAGAGAGACAGAGACAGAGAGACCAAAAAAAGCCCATCTCTGACTCAAAGTAACACACACACACCCCAAGAAGCTAGGACTGAAGGACCTAGTCCAACTCTTACTGGAGGTTACACCAAGAAGGCAGGTATGAAGCCCAGAAACGCCCATCACCAGGCCCACCTTGGAAACAAACGCATAAAAACGTTTGTTCCGCTAATGGCAACCAAGCATCTTCTCCCATCAATGCTAATACGCGTTTCGGTTATTTGCAATTCCCTTTCAGAAACCGGAGGGAAACATCATTGCCCAAATTAGCTCTTTCACTCCATAAAGGCCATATTAGCAACCCGCGATCTGTGCTCGCTGCTTATTTAGGGAGAGGTCAGATGAGAAACGGGCAGCACGCACCCGATTCCCATTTCACCAGGGACAGGTGTGCGCACCGGTGCGGGGAGGCCTCCCCGTCCCCCCCAGAGCCCGGCCAGCAGCTGGGCGGCGGGTGATGCACCCAATGCCCAGCGCCGTCCTCACAGGCTCCCGGGAAGGGTGGCTCAGGGGCTGAATCTGGGCACACCACCCTTCCCCTCTGCCGGTCCTCTCAGACGCTGCCCCCCCGCACCCCATTCATTGATCTTGGCACGTCCCAGGTCCCGGCACTGCACAGGCTTTCATTCGGTCACTCTGTGCCCCGCCCTGGTTCTCTGCAGCCAGGGTCGCATGGAGCCCGAGACTACAGGTGTGCCCGCACAGTCCCCCCGCTGGCACGCTGTCCACTGCCACACTGCCCAGGGCCACACGGCCCACGGCCACGCTGTCCACTGCCATGCTGCCCAGGGCCACACGGCCCATGGCCGCGCTGTCCACTGCCAAGCTGCCCAGGGTCACACGGCCCACAGCCGCGTTGTCCACTGTCAGCTGCCCAGGGCCGCACGGTCCACGGCCACGCTGTCCACTGCCAAGCTGCCCAGGGCCGCACGGCCCACGTCCACGCTGTCCACTGCCACGCTGCCCAGGGCCGCACGGCCCACGGCCACGCTGTCCACTGCCAGCTGCCCAGGGCCACACGGCCCACGGCCGCGCTGTCCACTGCCAAGCTGCCCAGGGCCACATGGCCCACGGCCACGCTATCCACGGCCACCCTGTCCACTGCCAAGCTGCCCGGGGCCGCACGGCCCACGGCCACGCTGTCCACGGCCACGCTGTCCACTGCCAAGCTGCCCAGGGCCACACGGCCCACGGCCACGCTGCCCAGGACCACGCGGGCCCCAACCTCGGCGCAGCCCAGCGCGGGCATCCCAGGCTGTCCGTCCGAGCTGACCGGGTGTGGACAGTCCAGGAAGGAAGGGGCCCGGGCTCCCCACCCCCCGTTCCTGCGCTCGACGCCGCGACTGTGCCCGGCCCACGGGCAGGCGGCCCCCGCGGACACCACCCCACGCGGGCACCCGGGGAAGGAGCGGGGCCGGCCGGCAGCGCCCGCACCGCCTCCCGCGGGCGACCTCGGGCCGCAGAGCCCGCAGCCGCCGGACGCCCCACGCGGGCACTGCGCTCGTCGCCCCGACCCGCAGCTACGCCCCGGCCGCGACCACGTGACCCAGCCCACTTCCGGCGGGCGGGACGCCGAGTTCCCATGATGCCTTGATTTGCATATAATTCCTAAAATTTACGGCAAAAGTTGTCTTTTACCTTGGATATTCTCATAAATATATAAGTGTTATGCATTAGAGGGTATTGTCAGGTCTTTGGCATTTTGAAATTAGAAAAAAAGAGCTGACTCTTAGTCATCCTAAGTGATAAAAGTTTCTAATTCTCTGCCTTATATACCGCCTGCCTAGACAGAGAGATCGTGCTCGCTTCGGCAGCACATATACTAAAATTGGAACGATACAGAGAAGATTAGCATGGCCCCTGCGCAAGGATGACACGCAAATTCGTGAAGCGTTCCATATTTTGCCCCTGACTCAATTATTTCTCCCCAGAGCATCTCAGGCCCTTCTCACCTACGGGTTCGAAACAGGTATAGCTCCCGCTAGAGGGGAGAGGGAGTGGGACCAAGACCTGTTCCTCTGCAGTGCTGAGACCTCGGTCCAACCTACAGGCGAAGACACGGTCATCCCGTGTTGGGTCCGCAGCCTAGCAGGCCCTCGGCGCTGCCGTCGTGGCTACCGTCACCGGCCACTGCAACCAGACGGACTCCGCTAGGACCTTTGGACCTCAAGCAAACGCGGAGCAGAAAAGCAGGGCTGCAGAGCTAGCTCTGCGCACAGTCTGGGTTCGAGGAGCACCTGGCCTCTGCGGAGTGAGCCCGCGCCTCCCACCACACACCCCCAAAAAAGTGACCCTTTCCTCCAGGTGTAAAGCAGCCCGCCGAGTCACTTAACTAGCCCCCCCCCCCCCCCCATCACTTACTTCCTAGTCCGGTGAGATGTAACGTGGTAAAAGTTGGACGTGGGGGTCAGTGACAGCTCGGCGGGGAGGGCACCGGCCCTGCGCGGCTGGCTGACCTGGGCCCCATCCATCCCCAGCTCCACACGCTGGAGCCTGCCAGAAGTGGCCTCTGGGCAGGGGCAGGGGTGAATCCTCAGCACCGCAGGTGCGCCGCCCCTACCCGCCCCGACGACAGGGGTTTGGGCCCCCCAGGAAACTGAATGCTGAACACAGTCCTGATCAGTAAGATGAGAAACAGGGGGAAGGAACAGAGTTCAGGCTTTCCTCTGTGTTCAGATTTCTGATGCTGTGCTTTTGTTTTTAAGGTTGGTTTCTTTCCAGAACAAAAACATGGGTGCATAGAAGATTTTCTTGGTGGCCGATGGCAGCCTGGTGGTCTTGAAAACAGCTTTGTGGCACCAAGCCGGCGAACTGGCCCCTGGATCTGAGCGTGTCTGCAGCGAGAGCAGGAGGCAGATGCGGACTGGGAGCTAGTCCAGGGCCGCGGGGTGCTCTCCCAAAGGCGCTGGAAGCGGGTTCCTGTGCCGGACATCTGTTCTCCTCCCTGGAGGTGGAAGGATGCTCTCCAGTGGCCAAGCAGAAGGCGTGGGCGCGCTCCGCCTTGGGCCCAGCGCAGTCTTGGGTCCTTTCTTCCTCCCAAGATGCCTGGGAGGAGCCCACGAAGACAATCGGGTGACGGTTTTCAATGCCTTCTTTGGACATGTTCAAGAAGGAATCAACCGCGCTTGATGCGGTGTCCTCCCCTCCGAGGTGCTCCTTGTTCTTCTTGGCATGACCTCGGCCTCAGCAGAGATCAGGAACGACCTCGGAGTCAGCCCCCCATGGCCAGGAAACACAGGGAAAGGACTAGGAAATCTAGCCCAGGAAATTTGCTACAGAACTTGTGCTCTGAACCGAGAACCGGCTCCTTTGGGATGGAGAGGGAGAGAACGAAGAAGGCAGACACGCCCAACGCTGCTTCTGCTGATGTTCTAAATTTGAAGAAGGAGGAACCCCTGTTTTTTTAAAAATTTTCTATTTCATTTGTAGAGGATCGGGCTGGCCTTTAGATCATGGTGTGGTTATCAGTGGACTATTGCTTTTGTCTTTGCTTTGGTGCCATATCTGGCGATGCTCAGGGCTTACTCCTGGCTCTGCACTCAAGAATTACAGGGAGACCATGAGGAATGACAGGGACCAAACCCAGGTCAGTCGTGTGCAAGGCAAGCACCCTACCTGTTGTACTATCTCTCCAACCCCCACAGCGGACATATTATAAAGCCCAGGCCCCAAACCAAATCAAAACATAACAAAATCAATAAAATGTTCAGATGTGAAGGAACACCCTCTTTAGGAAGTAACTGGAAGAGAAAACAAATTTTCCTGATCTAAATGACAGTCATTTACCTGACAGTCATTTACCTGATTCCTGGCCCCCCAACAAACCCTATTGATAAAGGATCTTTGAGCAGTTAAGCTTTTGCTTAATTAACTTCATGCAAATGAACTGAATTGCTGCCCACTGACTTTATCCAGAAGCATCTAGGATTTTTTCCGCAGACATTTCCAGAACCTAGACAAGCCACGAAGGTTGACTCACTTATCTAGATCAGTGTTTCTCAATGAGGGGATACATTCTCCCCTGGGTCCCCAGGATGTTCCAAGGGGCCCTAAGTGATCATTGTGTAGAAGATGGGGCATGACAGGACACTAGGGGACCAAAGAGGGCCACAGTTGAAAAAAAAGTTGAAAACGTGACTCTAGACATCTGCTGAACAACAGTGATGCACCAAGCCTGGTGTTGAAGAATGAGCATGAAAAAAAAAAAGCAAGTTGTGGGCCAGAGAGATTGCGTTACACACAGCCAACATCAGTTTGATCCCTGGCATCCACACAGTCCCCTGAGCACAGCCAGGAGTCATCCCTGAACACAGACAGGTGTAAGCCCTGAGAAGTGCTGGGTGTGCCTCCTAAAGAGGAGGAGGACAGGGAGGAGGAGAGAGGAAGAAGAGAAGAAGGAGGAGGAGCAGAAGAGGAGGAGGAGGAAGAAGGAGAAGAAGGAAGAAGAAGGATGAGAAGAAGAAAGAGAAGGAGAAGAAGGAGGAGGAGGAGCAGGAAGAGGAAGAGAAAGATAAGGAGGAAGAAGAGGGAGAAGGAGAAGAAGGAAGAAGAAGGATGAGAAGAAGAAAAAGGAGAAGGAGGAAGAGGAGGAGGAGGAGGAGGAGAAGAAGAAGAAGAAGAAGAAGGATGAGAAGAAGAAAGAGAAGGAGAAGAAGGAGGAGGAGAAGCAGGAAGAGGAGGGGGAGGAAGAGGAGGAGGGGGAGGAAGAGGACGAGGAGGAGGAACAGGAAGAAGAAGAAGAAGAAGAAGAAGAAGAAGAAGAAGAAGAAGAAGAAGAAGAAGAAGAAGAAGAAGAAGAAGAAGAAGAAGAAGAAGAAGAAGAAGGAGGAGGAGGAGGAGGAGGAGGAGGAGGAGGAGAAGAGGAAGAGGAAGAAGAAGAAGAAGAAGAAGAAGAAGAAGAAGAAGAAGGAGGAGGAGGAGGAGGAGGAGGAGGAGGAGGAGGAGGAGGAGGAGGAGGAGGAAGAGGAAGACACCTCCAATCAAGAATAATTCAGGTCAGTGAGTGCCTACCAGCCGCTTGAGACCAGTTCCAGGGGAACACAGAGCACAGTCATTAGAGTCCAGTTCTCTGTGATTTGTTTTTGCTGTGCTGGGGATTGGGTCCAGCTCATGTGCCTTGCCCCTGAGCCACGTCCTGGCCAACTCTACCTCAAGTGTCTTACGGATCTTCTGCTTTGTCTTTGGCAGGTGACCCCAATTTTCAGATAAAACAGAGGCCAGGGTATGAAGGGATATAGTATTCTCTTTTCTCCCCAGGAGAGTAAAAACATCAAGCATCAGGAGGCCCGAGACATAATACAGGATAACACAGGGGAGGGTATGTGTCTGGATCTGTTGGCCTGGGTTGTATCCCCGGCACCCTATCGAGTCCCCCAGCTCTGCCAGGACTAAACTTCTGAGTTCAGAGTAAGCCCTGGTCACTGCTGGCTGTGGCACATGAAAGAAAGTAAGAAAGAAAGAAAGAAAGAAAGAAAGAAAGAAAGAAAGAAAGAAAGAAAGAAAGAAAGAAAGAAAGAAAGAAAGAAAGAAAGAAAGAAAGAGAGAAAGAGAGAGAAAGAAAGAAAGAGAGAGAGAGAAAGGAAGAAAGGAAGGAAGAGAGAAAGAAAGAAAGAAAGAAAGAGAGAGAGAAAAAGAACGAAAGAAAGAAAGAGAGAGAAAGAGAGAAAGACAGGGATAGAAAGAAAGAAAGAAAGAAAGAAAGAAAGAAAGAAAGAAAGAAAGAAAGAAAAAGAAAGAGAGAAAGAGAGAGAAGGAGAAGAAGAAAGAGATAGAAAGGAAGAAAGAAAGAGAGAAAGAAAGAAAAGGAAAGAAAGAAAAGAAAGGGAGGGAGAGAGAAGGAGAAGAAAGAGATAGAAAGAAAGAAAGAAAGAAAGAAAGAAAGAAAGAAAGAGAGAAAAAGAACGAAAGAAAGAAAGAGAGAGAAAGAGAGAAAGACAGGGATAGAAAGAAAGAAAGAAAGAAAGAAAGAAAGAAAGAAAGAAAGAAAAAGAAAGAGAGAAAGAGAGAGAAGGAGAAGAAGAAAGAGATAGAAAGGAAGAAAGAAAGAGAGAAAGAAAGAAAAGGAAAGAAAGAAAAGAAAGGGAGGGAGAGAGAAGGAGAAGAAGAAAGAGATAGAAAGAAAGAAAGAAAGAAAGAAAGAAAGAAAGAAAGAAAGAAAGAAAGGGAAAGAAAGAAAAGAAAGGGAGGGAGAGAGAGAAGAAAGAAAGGAAAAGAAAAAGAAAGAGAGAAAGGAAGAAAGAAAGAAAGAAAGAAAGAAAGAAAGAAAGAAAGAAAGAAAGAAAGAAAGAAAGAAAGAAAGAAAGAAAGAAAGAAAGAAAGGAAGGAAGGAAGAAAGAAAGAGGGAGGGAGAGAGAATAAAGGAAGGAAAAGAAAGAAAGGAAGGAAGGAAGGAAGGAAGGAAGGAAGGAAGGAAGGAAGGAAGGAAGGAAGGAAGGAAGGAAGAAAGGAAGAGAAATAAAGAGTCAGGCATCTGTCTCCAGCGCCTCCAGCTTTCCTCCGCTGCTCCCAGTATCCCTTGGGGCGGAGAGGAGCCCCCCGCACCCCCCCCCAAATCAGGAGGGCCAGGGAGGGGTCTGAGGCGGCCTGCACACTGTACCCTATTCTTTATCCCCAGACAGTAGGCTCGGGGGCCGATAGCCTGTGGGCGCTGCCATAGACCAAGGGCACACACGGAGAGGACAGCCTGGGGGCGGTCTGTGCCCCGACCCCTCCGGAGTCCCCAAGCCTCACTTTTCTCTTTGGAGGCGCCCCTGGCTGCCTGGGCCTTCGCGCACCGCCTGTAATACCCAAGACGCGTCGCAAGGTGGCGACGTTGTGGCGAAAAAGAGACTTCAAAAATCGTGTGTGTGTGTGTTTTTCCCAGAGCATATTTTCCCTATTAATGTTTCATTTAACTTAATTAGAATCTGGTAAACTAATTAAAGTAGCTACGAGCCCCGCAATCAGCAATAATTCGTATAATTATTGATAATTACATCCATACCAATCGTTTGGTTATTAACATTTGGGGGGGGCGGGGTGGGAACCGGTTCCGAGGGGCCGCGGCGCCCGGGAGGGTTTGGGGCCGAGCTTCCCGGGCCCGCTCCTCCGCCGCGTCCGTTCCGCTGGGATTCCGACCCCATGGGGCGCCCTTGCCGGGACTTGGGACGCGATGGGCGCCCCGGGAGCGTTGGTGCGGTGCGTCCGTGCTGCGCGCAGCCGGGCCCAGCTGCCTGCTGGTCCCTGGATGCCCAGTGCGCGGGCCGGACTGCGCCCCTGGCCGCCGCGGGGACCCCAACCGCCCGCCCCCCGCCCCCATCCCGCCAAGCCGTTTCCCCAGGATGTCGGGCGGCAGGGGACGTGCCCCAGGAGGGTTCTGCGTGCCGGCCCCTCCCAGTGCGCCGGGCGACCTCCCCTCCCGCTCCCTCCCCTCGCAGCTCGCCTTCGGGAAACTGCCGGGCACCGAGTTCCCCCAGCAGCTCCCCCACCCTCGCACCCATTTCCTGGCCCCCCGCGGGGCTGAGCTTCAAGGGCCGGAGACTGTCGGGGCTGCTGGGTGCCCCGACGCCTTCTTAGGGCGCATCCGCGCCCCGGGCCGCGCGTACTGTGCTTTAGAGGCGGGCCTGGGGGACCCCGGCCCGGATGGGAGCCGGGCAGCCGAGGCTCGGGGTGCCGCGCCTCCCTCCGCGTTCGTACCCCGCACCCGAGGCCCCCAAAGGCGCCCGAGCAGGGATGGGGCCTCAGCCACCGTGGCGGGGGCCGTTCCCTTGGCGCCTACCTTCCCTGGGGTCCTCACCCCCGAAATCCCTGAAAAGCCCCCGGCTAGGGTTCCTACCCCCCGCCCCGCCCCGTCAGGCCCTCCTGGCGGTTCGGGCTGAATCTGGGATTGCAAACCACTGCGACACCGCACCCCGTTCTGAGCGCCCTGGAGGGGCCCTTCCGGAGAGACAGGCTGGGAAAGGCACAAATAAAACCCGCGGCGGGAGTGGGGACCTCCACGCCGGGGCGCTGGTGCAGAGACAAGGCAGCTGCTCGCCTGAGCCGGCTCTGTCCTGAGACCCTCGAACCCAGACCTGCGGGGGAACCCAGACCCCACCTGTTGCAAGACCCTCAGCCGCCTCACTGCACGGTCCTCCTCCCCTTTGCCCCGACCCTGCCCTGCGCCAGGAAGTGACAGGTGCGGGTTTTGTTGCTGGGTTTTTTGTTTGTTTGTTTTTATTAAAAACAAAACAAAAATCACGGATACAGAGTGGTCTTTCCCCCAACAAGGTCACGGTGGTCTCCGGCTCGAGAGTCAGTTCTGGCCCGATTTTAAAGTGCTGTTCCAGCAAGAGTTCACAACACAAACAAAACGACAAAAGCAAAACCCAAAGGACTCGCCAGGGGCCGGAGTCGTCCAGGAGGAGGAGGAAAGGGACGTGGAGCATAATAAATAAATGCAGGTGACCCCGATACTGAGTCGAGAGACTCACAGTACATTTCAGATCCATTGCACATAGCCACTTGGTCATTAGGAACAAGAGTTTCAGAAGTGGACGGGTCAGGGCAGCGCCGGCCAAGTGGCTGCGCTGAATTCACCACGCGGGCTCCGAGGCTGCGCAGGGGTGGGGGGGGCCTCGGGGATGGACTAAGGGTCCCCCATCCCGCCCGGCCCCCTCCGGTCCAGCTCACCCCGTGAGGTCCGAGGCCCTGGAGTGCCATCCCGGAGAGAAGTGCTATTTACATTTGGGAACGAAAACCGGGGCCCAGGGCCGAGCGCCCGGCAGGGGGCGGGCGGGGGCGGGCAGGGCCGAGGCGCCCGCGGCGCGCGGCTCTCTGTACAAGGTCGGGTCCGAATGGCTTGTTCCTCGCTCGCTCGGGGCCGCCCCGGCCGCGGGTATTTACAACGAGACAGCAGCATGGCTTGAGGGCGCGTGGGCTCGGCCGAGCCTGCTCTAGGGCAACAGCGGGGGCTTGAAGGAGCAGCTGCCGGTGCAGTGGCGGGGCGTCAGCATCTTGCAGGAGAAGTGGTGCAGCGCGTCGTGGGCTTCTGCGGAACACAGGGGCGGGCCGTGTTGGACGCCCCCCCCCCCCCCCCCCCGGCCACCACCCTCCCCCCTGCCCTTCCCCGCCAGGCTCTCCCCCCACCTCGGGAGTGGCCGAGCTAGTGGCTGAGAAGACAGAGAGACGGATCGGGGCAGCTGCACGCCCCTGGGGGTCCCATCACCCCATTTTACAGAAGCGGAAATCAGAAATCGAGTCACTGGCAGAGCCGCCCACGGGGCTGGACTGGGACCCAGGGCACGTCTCCCAGCCTCTCCACTCATTGTTCTAGAGCAGGTTCCCACGGAAGTTAATTCCCACGTCCCTCCAACAGCTTTGGTCCCTGCAGATTTATCCCTCTCCTGAGACCTGCTAGGAGTTCATTTGTTCACTCATTCATTCCTACGTGTATTCATTCGTTCGTTCACACACTCGCTCCCGCTCATTCATTCATTCATTCATTCATATTCCATTCATTTGCCAGCCCCGCCTGGGCCAGCCTGGGCTCCATTGTTCCTGACTTCCACACCTTTTAACTTCTGCTGGATGGCGTAGCGCGCCTTCCGCTCCTGGTCCAGCTCATTGCACAGGGTGTCTGGAAGACATGGGCAGGGGCAGATGGAGGAGTGAGACCAACCTCATCCCGCCCCCCGTGGCAACCCGGCCTCACCCTCTCCCCATCTCAACCCCTCCCGGAAGTAGGTTCAGGGGCCCCCCCGAAGGAGGGGGCAGCAAAGCTCCAAACTGCAGCCTGGGGGAGGGAGGAAATGGTCTGGGATGGCGCTGAAAGGCAGACAGATCTCACCAAAATTAAAGCAAACTTAGGCATTACTTCCCAGGTAATTTTACGCCTCGATTTTTAATTTAGAAACCATGGAAATTGCCGCGATAAGAAGTTCAATCACTCCATGTAATGATGCCTGCAAGCCGTTTGCTGGGCTCGCTTGCCATTCTGAGGCTAATCAGAGTATACAAAGGATATTAAATAAAAAAAATAATTGTTAAATTACCTTCAATTTAAATCCAAATGACTGAGCCTACCCTGGGTTCCTGCCAGACAAGAGAGGCAGTTACGGCCGCGCGCACTCACCTGACGCGCTTCTTACCTCTGACAATTTGCAGCTGTTGTACCATTTCTTCTCGATAAGCCAATTCCCTCTTCATTTGATCCTGAAAATTATCTGTGCAAATTGATTAAGTGAGAGCTGTTACGTGAGAGCCCCCGCCCTCGCCCCCGTTTCCCCCCACCCCTACCTCCCACCCTCACCCCCCTCCGCAGTCTGTGGCTTGGCAGGAAACCCTAGGAAAGAGATCATCGGCTGCCCGGCTTGGAGAGTCACAGCAGCAACTATTTCCTGGGGGGGGTGTGGGGCCCCCCCGCAAGGGGGCACAGAAGTGGGCAGATGGGAGCAAGGCTGGCGAGGAGGTGGGGTGAGGCGGGCGGGCACCAGGGTACCTTTGAGACTCTGAAACTCCCGCTCCAGCTTCTTGCGGAGCTCCATTTGCTCCAGGAGCAGTTTTTGCAATTCGTCTGTGGAGGGGCAAGAGTGGGAGGTTAAGTGGGGGGAGGCACCCTGGGCCTGAGATGGGCAGCGGGAGGCTGGCACAGCAGGCAGGGGCGCTGGGATTCCCCCTTCGCTTCCAGTGGGTGCAGGGAACCGGGGCTGGGAGTCTGTCTGCCCCTTCAGTTTCCACTGGCCTTCCAGAACTGCCATCCATCCTGCTCCCACGGTGCCCAGCTCCCAAAGCTCAGAGGCCAGACCTCCCTCCCCCGACCCGGGACGCTGAATTTACCCCAGCAAACAGGAGACCTACTCCCGCTGCTCAGGAATTCCAAGCAGAGGTCTGAGATGCCATCCTAGAAGATCATCAGAGTCTGTGATGCCACCGGGCGGGCCCCACATCCAGGCTAGGAAGCCTTGGATAAGGAAGGTCTAACTAGGTGTGGAAATGGGAGCAAGCCCTGCCTCCTCATCACTACCCAAGCCCAGCTCTGGGTTCTTTCTGTGGTTCTTTCTGAGGGTGAGGGTGGGGATCCCCACCCCCCCCCCAAGCTGTGGTTGAGTGTGAAAAGTCCCATGAGTGACCTCGGAAACCCGCCTCAGTGGGGTGACAGGAAGTGCCTGACAGTGGAGCTATTGGTCTCTGGGTCCTCCCCAGAGGGAGCCGCCTGTGAAAACCTGGTAGGAGGGAGCAAAGGGGAGGCAGAGGGGGACAGTGGGGTTCAGAAGTCCCACCCCCTGCTCCTGGAGAGACTGGCTGGCTGGCTGGGCCCTTCTTAGCCCCACACTGTGGAAGGTGGTTCTGCATCAACCCCTCAGACAGCTCCCAAGTAAATAAACGCCTCCTGAGCTCCAGCTACCATGGTTCCATGAGCGACCAGCTGGTTCCTCTGTCTGTTTCAAGTTCTGAGGAGCATGTGTCATGCCATTTCTCACAGGTTAGTGGCAGGGGGGAACCTAAACTTCCAATGGGACCTGGGGTGGGGAGCATCTCCTCCCCCAGGGCCGGCCCCAGTACACTGTGACTGACAGGACAGAGTGTCCAGGGGCTCGTCCCTTCCACACAATGCCCAGAGCCCCATCCTGTACTCTGACACATTAGCCCCTGCGACAGGAAGAGCCATGTCCCTGAACAGTTACACACACTCACTCACACCCTCACACCCTCACACACAGGCACCCCTCACGCACACATACACCCTCTCTCTCTCTCTCTCTCACACACACACACACACACACACACACAAACACTCACACACACCATACACTCATCCCCCCTCATATACACACTCATACCTTAGACATCCCCAAACCCTCACATACACACCCACACCCCTCACACACACCTTAAACACTCCTCCCACAACTCCCCCCCCACAAACCCTCACACCCTCTTCACACATCCTTACACACATGCCCCCACACCCCACACCCCTTTAACATACACCCTCACAGCCCCCTCACACAAGGGTACCCCCCTGGCACCCTTCACAGACACACCCCTCATGCACACCCTGGGCCCTCACCTCTGGCCAGGTTCTCGATATCTTTCTCCACTAGCTGCGTTCCTGTGACATCCAGGGTGAGCCCGTCTTCACCTGGGGTACAAGGACAGATAAGAGGGTTCACACCTGGCCGGGACCTTGGCAATGAAGCTTCCCTGAAAGTGCTGAGCCAGGAAGCTATCCCAGGTCCCTGCATATACTGGGGACAGTGACAGGCACCCTCACTCCCTGCCTCGCGGCCATCCTTGGAGGGGGACAACCATCAATGGAGAAGGTGACTCCACTGTGGGAAAGTGGAGGACAGGCTGTCCTGTAACAGGAAGTGCCTCACGGTGGTGTCCCTCGTTACCCTTAATCCAGGCCACTCAACACAGCACGTGTTTAAACCACGCTGGGAGTGGGGCAGTGCACCCCGCAGGGCTCCACCTTCTCCAGGTGGGCTCCACTGAAAGCCCCCTGACCAGCGAAAGCCAGGGGGGCCCTGGGCCAGCAGAATCAGCTCCGGTGCGGTGGGTGCGGAAGGGCCCAGGGCTCACCTCGGTCGGTATTTGCGGGGCTGGGCTGAGAGATACTCCTTTGGTCTGGGTAGGATTTCCTGGTTTCCAAATCGTCAGCGGTCGAATGATTGTCTTCCTTATCTGGCTCTTAAAGGCAATAAACTGAGTTTCAAGGAGAGGCAAAAAAAAAAAAGAAGAAGAAGAAGAAGAAAGAAAAGAAAAGAAAAAGAAAAACCACCACCCTGTGACCCCGATATGGCCACAACGTCCCGGGACCAGGCGCGCCAAGCCTAATGAAAAGTGCGGGGGGGGGGGGGAAGAAGGGGGGTCGGGGGCCGCAGGTCCCAGGCAAGCGCCTGAGCGCGCACCCTCCAGGTAGGGTAGGGGTCCCCAGCTGCCCGCTGCCCCCCACCCCCGCCGTGGCCTGTTCTGATCACGCCCCCACGCCCTCTCCGCATCCGCTGGGCTGGAAGCCAGAACGAGCCGCCGTGCCCACCAGGGACAAGCGACCTACATCGGGCGCAGATACTGGGACATCGCGAGCGCGCGCGGCCGCTGCCTCTGCGGCGCCGCTCCCGCCCCGCTATGCTAGTGGTGGGGACCCCCTCCCAGACCCTCCCTGCCCAGATCTCCCAGACCCTCAGCCCCTCCCCTGGACCCCTAGGCCCTGCACGCACGTGCCTGGCTCCCCCTGTGTCCGCACAGCTACCGCTGCGCATCAGGGGGACCCAAGCGCAGGGCCCGCAGCCCAAATGCCCCCACCCCGCCCACATCCAGCCTGACCACCCGCGAGGCTGGAGGCGGGGGAACTGTGGGCTAGAAAACACTTGCCAAGTAAAGGAGAGGCCCCCGAGGGGGCCACGCGGGGCTTTCCGAGGTTCTGCCCAGAGCAAGAGACCAGAGTGAGGCTGCGTGCCAGTGTGCGGGCTGGGACAGTCGTAGCGACTCAGCTCTCGGCTGCCCTTTTTCTCTCCTGACTTTTCCTTCTTCTTCCCTCTTTCCTCGCGTTCTCCTCCGCACGGGCTCCCCGTGGGCCCAGGTCTTCTGCCTGGGGTCCCCACCCACCCCGCCCCCATCGCCCTGGCCCGCAGCGTCGGCAGGGGGTGCTGGGGCGGTTACCGTGGGCCTCGGGGGTGCAGAGGTAGGAGACCGCGGGCCCCAGCGCGGTGGCCGCGCTCTTCACGTGCTCGTCCCGCTCGGGCGCGTACACCTGCGGCGGCCGAGAAATGACAGGCGGTTAGGTGGGCGCTCGGAGGGGGCACCCCGGGGGGGCCGCAGACCTGAGTCGTGGCCGCGAGGGGACGCTGAGAGGGTTGCGAGGCTGGGCTGCATCCGAGGGATAGAGGGGCGCCCCGGGAGGCCGAGATGCACGCGCGCCCTCGGAGCCCGCCTCGCTGGTGTAGATTCCGGGTCATTATGAGCACCCCCAAGCCAATGAACCCGCGACGCCGGCGGCTTCTGGACTAGGGCCCTTCCCCGGCGCCCCCTCCCCCCTCCTTTTCAGCATCTCCCCTCCCGCCGAGCCCCGGGCCCCGGCATAAATGACGCCTTTCGCACCCGGCTAACGACTCGTGTTTTAATGGACCGAATGGAAATGTACAGGTGTGCGCGCCCACTTTCACAGGGCTACCGAGGCTGACCCGGTTGCATGCCTCCCCACCCCCAAATTCGCGGCCCTGTCAGGCCGTGAACCCCTCTCCCACCCCACACACGGCCCCTCCACAGCTTCCCAGTAGTAAACCCGAAGGTTTCCAAGGCGACAGTTCGAAAAGTCTCGGACAACTATAAACTGCAATGCAACAAGATTTTAGAGACCCCACAGGGCTGCTGCCGTCCTGGGCTGGCAGGGCCAGGGGCCCTGCTCTCCTCCCCTGGAGCCAGGTCCCTGGATTCTGATCATCTTCCGGGAAGGCTAGTAAAGGGCCCGGCCTAGCCAGCACATTTCTCTGACTTGGGGGTCCTTTCCTCTCCTCTGCCTTCTTTCGCATTATTATTATTATTATTATTATTATTATTGTTATTATTATTATTATTATTTTGATGTTGTTGTTGTTATTATTACTATTACTATTTCTCTCTTTCTGTCTCCGCAGGACTGACAGCAGCTGCCTCTCTCCTCCCCACCCCCATCAATGAAAACATAGCACACGCGTTACTCACGCCGGCGCCCCCCGGATCCTCCGAAACCCTCAGTCTGGGGTCTGGGCGAGCCCAGCTCCAGCGCGTCCCCGAGTCTGGGCCAGCCCAGAGCGGCCTGGACTGGTTGCTCCAACGCCCGCTCCGAACAAAATCCCGGTCCCCTACCAGGCCAGGGCCGACCCCACGCGCCCACAGCACCCAGCGCCGAGCGGACCGGCGCAGCCAGCCGGGCGGGCGCGGGGCTCACCTTGGCCGGCGCGGAGCCCCCCAGAGGCCCGCAAGGCTCCCGCAGCTCGTAGCAGCCGCTCGGCGGGCTCCTCTCTGGTCTCCGCACCACGTCGTCGGCCGCCAGATCCGCAAAGGCCGAGCGGCCGGCGGGGGCGAGCCCAGGGCGGCGTCGGGGGCGAGGGCTGCCGCCGTCGGGCGAGTCCGTGGGGCCGTCCACGACGCCCGACGACGCGGCGGACGGGGGTCCTGCGGACTGGTCGCCGTCCGCACCGCCGGCCGGACCCGGCGCGCCGGGCTCGGCCTCGTCCTGGGCGCTCTCCTCGTCGGGGAAGCGGTTAGACTCCACGTCCACCTCGGGCTCGTCGGCAGTGTCCACGTCGGGCGAGGCGGAGTGGTAGCTGGAGCTGCCCTCGCTCAGGAAGTCCGGGCTCACATAGCCGCCCCCGGCTCCCGCGCCAGGCCCCGGGCCGCGCGCAGGCCCCGCACCGTAGGCGTCGCGCGCGCTCCCGTAGAGCTTGGCGATGCTCTCGGCGTCCTTGACCACCGGCCTGAAGGCCGACACATACGAACCTTTGCGCGCCGGCGGCGGCGGCGGCGGCGGGGGCAGGGGGGCCAGGGCGGGCGGAAGCGTCTCCTCCCCGCCGTCCTCGTCCAGCGGCCCGCGGGACAGCGCGCTCGGGCAGCGCTCCTCGGCGCCCAGGCCGCCCTCCTTGGCCGGCTCGGAGCCGTCCAGGGGTTCGGGGCCGCCTCCCCCGGCCGCCGCCGCCGCCGCCGCCGCCGCTGCCGCCACGGCCGCCGCCACGGCCTTGGCTTGGCTCTGCGCGGCGGGATAGGGCGGCACGGGGAGGGTGCCCGCCGCCGGCCAGAACATGGGGAACGTCGGGTACACGGTGGCGGCCGCGGCCGCGGCGGCCACGGCGGCCGCGTCTTTGGCTGCCCCGGAGGGCTGGTGACCCCAGAACATGGCGCCGCCGCCGGGTCCGGCTCCGGCCCCCGGAGGCAAGTGGCCCGCGCCGGGGCCTCCTGCGCCGCTGCCAGCGCCCGCGCCCGCGCCGCTAGCGGTGCCCGGGCCGGTCTTGGGCTCGCCCGCACCCAGCACCGGGTCGTCCTTCTTGGGGCAGAGGCCGAAGGCCGTGGGGAAGCCGTAGGGGTGCGGGAAGAGCGGCGGCGGCAGCTTCTGCAGGAGGCCGAAGCCCTTGCTGGGCACCGGGATGACCGGGTAACTGCGCACGCCCCCGCCGCCGCCGGGCCCTCCCGGGCCCGCGGGGCCACCGGCTCCGGCCGCCAGCCCGAGTCCCCGCGGTGGGTGCGGTGGCGGCGGCCCGGGAGGCCCGGCCGCCTCGTCCTCGGCGCAGCGCAGGCTTTTATGGGGCGGTGGGCCCGGGGCCAGCTCGGCGCCGCACCCGGGACCGCCCGCGCCGCCGCCGCCCGCGCCGCCCTTGCCCGGCGCGCCCGAGCCACCGCTGGTGCCGCCCGCGCCGCCGCCGCCTTGCAAAGAGAAGGTCCTCTTGCGCGTGCCACCGTTAAACATGGCCTTGACGTCCTCCCAGGCGTGGCTCAGTTCGTCGGTGGCCGACTTGTCGCTGAGTTTGAGGTGGCGGCGCCACGAGTTGAAGTTGGCGGCGTCGGGCTGCGTGTACTTGGCCTCGGGCGTGCGGTGCGAGTGGAAGATGAACTTGTTGGGCGAGAAGTACATGCTGCAGTAGCCGCACTTGATGCACTTGGCGCGCGAGCTGTTGTAGCGCGCCGGGATGAAGCTGCCGCGCGACCCCCACGCGCACTCGTGCACCACATCGAAGGCGAAGTTCTCGGGCAGCTTGGGGGGCTTGTGCTCGCCCAGGAACGACTTGCACAGGCGCTCGGCCTCGCGCTTCGTGATCATGCCGCAGCGGCGCGAGGAGATGGGCATGGCGCCTGCCCGACGCAGAATCTCCAGCTGCACCGGCGTGCACTGCACGCACGTGATGCCCAGGGCCACGCGGCGGTTGTGGATCTCATTGTAACTGTAGTTCTTGAGGAGGGTGTTGGAGATCTGCGCCAGGCACAGGCGCTCCTGACCGTCGATGACCAGAGACACGATCGGCACCCCGTACAGCGACGTCTCGCCCACCTGATTGGGTTTGAGCGCGCTGGAGCCTGAGTAGGGCTGCAGCTCCTGTTTGGAGTTGGGCGAGGAGCTTCCCTCACGCCCCGGCCCCAGCTGAGTGGTGAGCGCCTCCATGCCGCCGCTCCTGCGAAACAGAGAAAGCAGAGAGCAGATGAGCCATTTTCAGCGCCGCGGCCGCGACTCAGGCCCGCCCAGCGGGGCGCGCCGACTGGGGCGCCCGGGGAAACTTGGCAATGGGGAATCCGAGCTCATTCGCCCCCTGGACCGCCGCCTTTTGTTGTTCAGACGCGTGCTGGCGCCGGAACAAAAAGCCCCCGGGGTTTGGGGGGAGGGCGGAGAAAGGGGTAACAGAGAACTCAGGAATGCCGAGGAACCCAATCCGGTGTCGGGACTGGGGAGGACGCGGGGAGCAGAGACAGAGAGTGACTTGCCCAAGGCCACACAGCAAAGCCATAGCTGAGGTCTGCTTTCCCGGCGCCCAGATCTGTACAGCCTTCGGCCACGCCACCTTCTCAGCCCGCCCTACCGGTCCGGGTCCTGAAGCCCGGACCTCGGGGACCCGCGGCCCCTCTGCTCAGTCGCGCATGCACGCGGGCGGAAGGGGGGCGGGGGAGGGGCGGTCACTGCCCACCTCCAGACAGCAGGGGGCGGGGGGAGGGCAAGGAGAAGGCAGAGGGTCTGGAGGCCGCCTGGGAGGGGCGGCGGCTGCTGTTCGCGGTGCTGAACCCGACGCTCCGACGCCCGCGGCCCGCGCCCAGCCCCCGGGTCACCCCCGGCGCCCCCGGCTTCCGCTGAGAATAGCCCGAGCCTTTCCTCTCACGCTCGGAGCCCCGCGTCCCGGCGTTCCCGCTCGGAGAGCAGGAAGATTCGGGCTGGGAACTAGAAACCGTTCTCTTTCCGGCCAGTATCAGTGGGGGCCGGGTTCAGGCCGTCTCGTTCTTAAGCACAATTCCTGCAGGCTCAGCCGCCTTCCAGACCAAACCTCATTTCCATAGGGGTCAGCGCGTGGGACGAAGAGGTTCTCAAAGAAGTTTCTCGGGAGCCACTTCTCCCTCGAGTCAAACGCCCACTCGCCCGGCGGTTCCTCCTCCCGATAGCCAGTTCCCCTCAGGCCGAAGGCGGGCTGGGGGCTCCCTCCCCTGTGCCTCTGTTGCAGGGGGATCCTAGCAGGATTCTTCAGGCCCACTGTCCCGGACCACATGGAAGGGGAGGGAAACCTAGTCATCTCTGAACCACCATGGGCCGAAACTAGGGGCCAGACTCAGGCTTCGCTCTAATGTCTAGGCAGGTGGCGGTGCCCACGGATTTGATCCCCAGAGGGGAGACCCCCCCACCCAAGCGCTGGTGCTTGGGGTCCGCTGGGTGGCTCAGTCCAGCCACGTGTCCTCTACAACCAGGCTGCTACCCAGTTCAGGATGCAACCTAACCCCGGCCCCCTTGCCTAAACTGGGCAGAAAAGGTAAATCTATTTTCACGGGTCAGCTCCCTGCAGAAAGAGGCCTTGGGATCCGAGTTCAAAAGCTTCCCTGGAGATGCCCCGGCTCTTTCTTCCGCCTGGCTCCCTCCCTCCGCTCTTTGCCCCGCAGCTGCTGATCTTATCTGCCCCCAGTCTCTGGCCTGGCCCAGCTCGCTCCTCTTTCTCCCATCTGTCTTCGTACCTTCTCTGGGTATCAAGCTAGTTATCTGCTATCTGTCTGTTTCATCTTCATCACCGTGGATCCAACAGGCACAAGTTGACACTGCTTTCGCCTTGAAGTCCCCTCTTAACATTTTAAGGAGGTAAAAAATTAAATAAACTTAAACCCTCCACAACTGTCCCAACTTGCGGAGGCCGAGGGGTCCTCAGACCAGCCCGGAGCCTCTCTCTCTCACTCTCTCTCTTTCAGGGTTCTCTGGCGGGCAGGGGGTTGGGGGGTGGCAAGGGGAGCCGATTCTTCTTGTTTTTCCGAAGCCGGCAAGTGTGCCGCGCCCGTATGCAATGAAGGACCTATCGAAAACCGAGGGTCTGGGGTCTCCTGCATAGCTTCTCGGGTGGGAGGAGGGGAGTCCGGGCCCCGGCGCCAGGAGAAGGGGGATCCTGGGAAAGGAGGCGAATTTCCAGGGCCAGGACTGGACGCCGGGGCAAAGGGTTGTGCAGAGCCCTGAGGAAGCGCGGCCGGGAGGGCTGGGAGCCCTCGCTGGCTCCCGAGGCAGGTGGGGGGAGCCGGGAGCAGGCGGCAGGGAAGGCGGGCGGCGGCAGCAGCGGGAGTGGGGCGACCGAGTCTTTGGGGCTAATAATAAACACAACAGCTCGAAGAGCCCCCATCGGAACTGAACGAAAGAGACTGCAGGGACGGGGCGCGGGGACGGCGGGCGACCGGACGCGGTACTCACGGTGCGGCGGCGGCTGGAACCGGACGATCGGCGAGCGGAGGTGCGCGGCGGGCGGAGCGGCGGGCGGGAGTCGGGGATCCGCCGGGCTCTCGGGGTGACGGCGCGGCCCCTCCCCGCGCGCGCGCACAGCCGCGCTCCCGGGCTCTCCGCGCTCTCCCGCGGCCCCGCGGCCCCTCCCGCGCCGCCTCGGCTCTCAGCAAACGCGGGCGGCTGCCGGGGCCCCGAGCGCCGAGACAGGTGCCCTGCGCCCCTGGCCCCCAGGCCCCGGAGAGGCCCGGAGTAGAGCCCCAAGCCTGGAGCGCATGACCGGCGACGGGCACGAAGCGATCACTGTCCGAGTGGCGAGGCCCGAGCGGGGCGGACTCGCCTGACAGCTGCGAGCCGGGGCGCCACACCCACCGCCCGCTCGGTCACTAGGGCTCTCCCGGGGTCCGCCAGCCCGCGGGCCACGCGCCCTCCCCGCCGCCTCCCCGCAGCCCGCGGGCCTGAGCGCCCCAGGTAAGCGGTCACACACCTGCGCCCTGCGCCCCGCACCTGAGACCCGCGCTCGCCACAGGGCCGGGAAAGGGAAAGAAGGACCCGGGTCCGCAAAGTTTGCCCGGAACAGGGAAGTGGGGAGCACCCAGAGTTCCCGTCAAGCAGGTCAGGGGCTGCGGGGCCAAGGCCAGGTGGCGGACTAAGGGAGGCGCTGGAGAAAGGGGGGCACGAGGGGTCCTGGTTTCCCGGCCAAGATAGCGGAGTCCTACAGTGAGTGGCAATAGGGTTACCAGCGGCCGGGCAGAAACCAGTATGTGGGGTGCTGAGGGGTGGCCGCTGGAAGAGGCAGAACCTGGGCTGTCCCCAGGCTTCTGATTTGGGTGTGGGGGGGCGTCAGGACAGCGCCAGCCTGGGGAGGGGCGACCCCTCCACCCCCTCCATTGAGCTGGGGAGCAGGGAACTGGGTTTGCCTTTCCCAGCCCTCCACCCAAACGGGTCTAGGGGGGCGCCGAGTCTTCCAGATACCTGGGACCCAACACTCGCTGGCTGCCCGAGTGGTCTCTCTCCGCCTCCCGTCGGCGCTACACAGCCACCCGGTGGCGAGGGGGTCTAACCCCTGCAGCGTCTAGGGGCAGTTTCGCTCTCCCCAAAGCTCCCTTTCTCTTCACTTGCTGTCTTCGCGTAGTCCGTGGCCGCTATTCCTTCCCCCCACTACCCTCAGTGGGTCCCCGTCTTCTCCCCCACTCGTCATCCCGGCGTCTACTACATTTGCGTTTCCACTCACACCCCCTCTTTGCCGGCACCTCCCGGGCGCTCCCTCCCCGCCCCCCTGGCATTAAGTGTCCTTAATGGACACGTTAATTAAACTGTAATTAATCATACTGTCCGGCCCAAGTTTGAACAATTACCCTAATCAAACAGAAGTTAATAATGGCAGGGATAGCCTGGGGCAGGCGGGCCTCCCGTGCGCACGGCTCTGAGGCCGGGGTGAGTGTGAAGGCGGCAGCCGCTGCGAGCGCCGCGCGTCCTTGGAACCTGGGCGGCGCCATAAATCTTCCGCGGCCAGCGGCGCGCGGTCGCCCTCGCCCCCGCCCCCCATTTTCCCTCCTGCTTCGGGTTTACAGGCGCACTTCCCCCCTGCTTTATGGTTTTCCTGGAGTTCTTCTCCTTTCTTCTCCTCTCTCGCGTTTCTTTTCTCCCCTGGCTCCTAGAGGCTCTAGGAAAAGTCTAGGGGTGCCACCTGGTCCCCCAGGCCCAGCACTCAGAGAGATCTCTACCCCTCGTGCGGCATTTAGACACCCACGTTGGCCAAAGTGCATCCCGGGGCCTGGAAAACTACCGACTTAGAGGGGGTTCTCTTTTCTAGAGCTTTTTTGGGGTTCATTTTTGTTTACTTTGGGGCCTCACCTGGCTGTGCTCAGAGATCACTCCTTGTGGGGCTCATGGGGACTATATGGGGTACCAGGGATGGCTGCAAGCAAGGCAAGTGCCCCACCCCACTGTCCTGTATCTCTGACCCCTCTAGCTGTTTCTTACTGTCATCACCTGGATTCCCCTCGGGGTCTCTCTCTTGGACTCCAAGCCTTTCTCTTTTCTCCTAGAATATTCTCTGTTTCCCCACTTTCTCTTTCTCTCTATTTGGGCTTCTCCGTGGGCCCCAGCAGTCCCAGACCCTACTCTGTCCTGCTCAAACTGCTCTCCAGACGCCCTCCTATCTGCAGTCAGAGGCAAACAAGTACCCATTTTCCTGACCCAGTTCTCGAGGCGGCCCCGCCACCACCTGCTCGTTCCCCTTCCCTCAGCCTGGCTTCCCGTACTCCATAATTACACTCTCCTTCGGTAATTATTCTAAGCCTCCTAATGATTTTTAAACAGTCATCTCAGAATTCGGCATGGTGGGGACAAAGATCTCGGAGCCTGGACTGGGGAGCCGGGCAGTGGGGCTGGGGGTGAGAGTAGAAAGAGCCCGGGCAGGGTCCTCCTAGTCCCAGCAGATCCAGCCAGTCAATCCCCTAAACAGTTGCAAGGGTCATCAAGGCCTCGGGACCAGTCTTAGGACGTTACAGGCAGCCAGGCGGGAACCTGGGAATGGAGGAATGAAGGGTCAGAACTCGTGGAAGAACTTTCCTTTTCTGGGTAGAGGTAACCCTGGGCGTGCATGGCGTGGGCTATGCGCCCCGTTTCAGCACCGGGCCACGGACAGCTCCCTGCTCCGCCGGCCGGGCCGCGCGCCCTAACTTAGTGGCAGAGGAAAGGTTCCTGGAGAGGGCTGGAGAGGGGCTGGGGGAGGCTGGGAGGCTTCGCCCTCGCTGTAGGGATAGAGGTTTTTGGAGTCGGGCCTGAGTTCTGCTTCGCACCCGCGGCCGGTGGGTTACTATCGGCGCACCGCGTTTGAACTGTTTGGAGGGCTGGTTCTCCCAGAGGCCCTAGGAATAGGTGGGAACCATTTATTCCCATTCTACAGTCAGGAAACTGAGGGTCCGGCAACGAAAATCATCCCCCTCCAGGTACTTCAGCCACTAAACGAAGTGTACTGGTCTTCCAGACCCCAGAGGTCGCGCCTGGCTCGCTGAGCCCACGGATGCCCGGGAGAGCGCAGCGTCCTCGCTGCCACCGCGCGCCGTGGCCATGGCGCTGACGGTAGCTGGGACAAGACGGAGCGGGACGAGGAGCGGACACTTGTACGGGCTCAGGCCGCCCACTCACGGCCCCGCTGGGACTGCAAGTCAGGTTCAGAGCAGGAGGACCGGGCGAAACTCCTGGTCCCCAAAGGCGGCCCGGATCCTGCCACCCTGTCCTTCCGGACCGTGGGGAGCTCGCGGTCCTCCTGCAGCCGCTTTCCGGATCTCGGTCAGCTCCGGTTCTCTGTCGTTCACGACGCTGGCACCAGGGGTCGGAGGGCCCGGCCGCCCTCGCCCGTGCGGGGACGCGCCTCGCCCGCTCCCTCCACCCACAGTCAAATCCGCCTCGGCGGGCGTGCGCGTCCAGGCGGGCAGGGCTGTCCTGAGCCCATTCGGGCTGGGGCTGGGGCTGGGCGGCCGCGCCTCCTTCCGCAAGCACATATCCTTTACCAGTTGAATTAACGGCAGTTTTCGTCAGTTAATTAGGTTTAATTTACATAATTAGTACAGTATAAAGAGGATTGGGGATAATCATGGGGTACGTAGCGCTTACTGTGTAAACACGTATTCTGAATTAAAAATCAGATGTAATTAAGGCGCGCAGGCCCTGTTTAGGCAGTTTTAATTGTAATGAATTTCTAATTAACACTCAATGATTGCCAAATGCAAAGGGCTGTAAAATTTTCTTGTAGTTTTGCTAATTTATTGTTTACTTAATATCTGGATATTAATCCGACAGCGGCCAGAGAGACTGGAGCTCCGCGTGGGGCCGGGCCAGAGCAAGGGGCGGGGCGAGCCGGCCCAGCGGAGACGCGGGAGGCTGTGGCAAGAGGGCGGGCACTGAGCCTCTCCCTGGGCCGCGCTAGGTGGGCCGCTGCAGAGGGAGGCAGTTTGCAGAAGTCTCACCCCGCTGCTCTTCCTGGGGTCAGATCCTCAGCCAGTGCTCCTTCCTGCTCAGCAGACATCAGGGGGCCAAGAAACTGCCCAGACAGTATTCTACTGATCGTAGCAGCCCGGGACATGGCCCCAATCCCTGCATCTGCCAACGGGGCCCGGAACAGGCATTTGAGGGGGGAGGGCTAAAATGCAGGAGGCCCAAACTCATCGGTATTCTGGGGTGCCCAGAGCTCCCGCTTGAATGCAGGTGGGATAGTTTGGGGAAGGAGCGGCCAGGAGATCCGAGAATAGTGTAAACGTTGGGGGTCAGGTTCTGCTCCTTCCAGGGGCTCTGCCTGCACTTGTGGGCCCAAAGCTCAAGTAGGAAGACAGACAGGGACCTCACCAGCAAGGCTTTGTGATTCAGTCCACAGTCACAAAAGCCAGAGCAGAGGAATTTGGAGGAAGGTGTGGGTAAGGAGTTCCCACTGGCCTCCAGACTCCCTGTTCCCCAAACCAATCTCCGTTGGTCCCCTGCCCTTGACCTTCAAAGGCTCACTGCCTCCCTGTCAGCCTCAGCTTGTCCATGAGCTGTTTTTCCTGCTTTCCGGGGTCTGTGGCACTGGAGAGGCTACAGGAAGCACCACGCTTTATCAGACACAGAAGCACACTGCCTAGTTGCTCTTGGGGGTTCTAGCCCAGAAGCCCTGCCTGGACATCACTCCCCTCGGAGAGAGGCGGCCCCAGACTGGCCTGCGAAGTCTCTGAGAGCTCTGAGTTCTCTCCTCCAAGGCTCAGCCTGCCGGCTTGCCACAAACCTCCATCCCCTGGCTCTAGTTTTATTTTCATCACTGGACTGTTCTGAGCTTAGTCTCTGCCAGGTAGTTATCAGGGCAGGATCTCAGTCTCTGCTCCTGGAATGGTCTGTACACTGAGAAGCTCCCAGGGCCAGCGCTCAGGCCAGTGTGCTTGAAATGTGCCCTTGGTGCCTTCAGGAGCAGAAAGTTCCCTGTTCCCTGGCGAGTGCCACCTTTCACGCTGTCAGGCAAGGCTGCTCAGGCAGAATCCCCCAGGCCTGTTCTCTGTGCAGGTGGGGATGGGTCCAGCAGGCAGCTGGGATACAGCTGGCAATGTTTGCTGAGCTCCCTGGTTGCAAAGGGGGCTTCCTTATTCGGGTCTCATGTACTCAGACAGGACTGGAAAGACTCAGGTTCAAATCCATGTTCAGCTCTGTTTGAACCTCCAAACCTCCATCTGCAAAGACGCCTTTGGTCTATGTTATTTTTGTTTGTTTGTTTTTTGGTTCGTTTCTTGGGTTGGAGGTCACACCCAGCAATGCTCAGGCCTTACTCCTGGCTCTGAGCTCAGGGATCTCTCCTGAAACCTTCTGAGGACCATATGTGGTGCTGGGGATTGAGTTCGGTCAGTTGCATGCAAGGCAAACAACCCTACTCACTGTACTATCATTCTGGCCCCTGTTGGGATTTATGTTTGGGGGCTACATCTGATGGGGTTCAAGGTGCTATGTGGTGCTAGGATTTGAACCCGAGCTGTGGTTGCAGTACTCACCCACTAGGCAAGTACCTTAACCTTTGTACTCTGTTGCCTTGCACTAGTCACTGGGGTCTCACAAGACAGTTCAGAGGCTTGTTTATGGCTCTGGGTGTAGGCATGGGGCAGCCTGATAGAGCCCAGGGCTCTGGGCATATTCCTAGCAGGGTCTCTCCTAGGGTCCTGAAACCCTCCTCACAAGGCAGGTGGTACAAAGGATGTGCTCAGCACTTGTGAAGCCTCTTCCCTGTGTCTCAGGCTGCATCCCAGCGGCTCCTATGTGCCCATCTGTTTCTGGGCCAGGCTGAGCTGTCCAGGTCTAATTCGCATGGCGTAGGACTGACCTATTTAAGGTGTTCAGTGTTTTGGTCTATTTTAGGAGTTGTACAGCTGCTACCATTACTATAAATCGGGGAACTTTTTGCTTTGTTTGTCTTTGGGCCACACCCAGCAGGGCTCAGGGCTGACTCCTGGCTCTACTCAGGGGCCACTCCTGGCAGGGCTTGGGGGACTCTATGTGGTGTCAGGGATGGAACCCAGGTTGTTTGCATGCAAGACGAATGCCTTACCTGCTGTGCTATTTCTCTGAGAACATTTTTTTTTATCAGTCCAAAAGAGAAGTCTTTTGCCTCACTCATTAGCCCTCACTCCAGACCTAAGCAGTTCCCAGTCTACTTCTTTTTTTTTTTTTGCTTTTTGGGTCACACCCGGCGATGCACAGGGGTTACTCCTGTCTCTGCACTCAGGAATCACCCCTGGCAGTGCTTAGGGGACCATATGGGATGCTGGGATTCGAACCTGGGTCGGCCGCGTGCAAGGCAAATGCCCTACCCACTGTGCTATTCCTCCAGCCCCCCCAGTCTACTTCTTGTCTTTCCACATTTGCCTGGTCCTGGCATTTCATATGACAGATGACCTGAGCATACTCTTGCCAAGCTTCCTCTGGGCTGTAGTTTGGATCAGTAGTACTGTGTGCTCTTTATATTTTCATATAATACTTATTTTATTATGCATATTGTGGTTGTTTCTGCTCTTTGGGGTCACACCTGGTGGTGCTTAAGAGGTTACGTTGAGTGCAGTGCCGAGTAGAAGCACACTTGGTGGTTGTCGGGGGACCATGTGGTGCCGGGCATCAAACTCAGGGCTTCCACATGCAAAGTCTGTGTTCCCGCTCTTGAGCTCTGTCTTCAGCCCCTCTTGGATTGTTCTGAGTGAAGCTGCTCGAAACACTTATGTGTGTGTTGTAGCTCTGTGTCTAAATTTCTCTTGGGTAAATGTGCAGGCACAGAATTGCCAGGTCATAGTCACTCCCTGTTGACCCTTTCCAGAGCCCTGCACCAGTGAACAGTCCCAGAGCTGCAGGAGGATTCTGATTTCCCCACATACTCAGCAATACTTATCTGTCTTTATTGTAGTCACAGGAGCAGGTATGAAAGAATATTTTGTGGTTTTGACTTGCATCTCGCTGATGACTTAGGATTATCTCTTTATGTGTTTACTGGTCATCTTTTTTTTGATTAATACTTCATTCCTTACCAGAAAATGATTTGCAGAGGGGCCAGAGAGGTAGTACAGTGGGTAGGATGCTTACCTTGCATGCTACTGTTCGAGGTTGAATCCTAAGCATCCCAGGTTGTCCCGGAGCCTCGCCAGGAGTGACCCCTGGACACAGAACCAGGAGTAAGGCTTGAACACCACCGGGTGTGGCTCCAAAACAAAAGAAAAACAAAATAAATATTTGTAGGTTCCATCATCTGGCCAGTGGGTTTTGGGTCTTCTTCTCCTTCTCTTCCTTTTCCTTCTCCTCCTTCTTCATTTTTTTAATGAGGGGGCACTCTCCAGTGTCATGGAGTTGAGGCACTGTGGTGCCAAGGGGGATTGAACTCAGGACCTCCCAGATGTCAAGGCCTGTGCTCCAGCCCCTTGAGCTGCCCTTGGTAACCCAACACATTTGCTCAAAGTCTCTATTAGCAAATGATTCCTCCTGCCATCAATTCCTCATTGTCATGTAACACGGACGTACTTGGGCTCTGGGTATTAGTGTGAAGATCTCTGGGGGAGCTACTCCTTCCTCTTAATGTCTAACTTTACTTATTTAGATCTGGGAACTACACCTGGCTTTGCTCAGGACTTACTCCTGACTCTGTGCTCAGGGCTCACTCCTCCAGGGCTCAGGGGACCTTGTGGGGTGCTAGGGATTGAAGCTGGGTCGACTGCATACAAGACAAGTGCCTCCCTGTTGTGTTACCTCTCAGGCCTAGAGCTGTTATTCTCTACCTACTAAAGACTCTCTGGGGTTTGTTTGCTTTGGGGGCCACACCCCGTGGTGCTTTGGAAGTACCTCAGAGTCACTCCGGGAGGGTTTAGGGCACTGTGCAGTGCTCAGTGATCAAGCCCCAGTGGAGCCTCCTGATGCAGAGCAAACACTTGCGCCCACTGAGCTGTCTCAGACCCCCTTCCCGTCCCCCAATATCTCTGCTTGAGTTGTTTTCTTCCCTTCCCGGTTGTGATGGCCAGGAGTGGCCCTAGAACATGGCTGGGGGCCTGGGCGCTCTAGGTTGCGGCCTGAGAGTCCCACAGGGCGACTCCAGGATTGCTCCCCGAGTGTCGGGTGATGCTGGGCATGAGCACGCATGGACACGGGCTCTCGAAGAGTGACCTCTGCTGCTCTTTGACTTTTGTTGTTGTTGTTGTTGGAGGTGCCACACCCGACAATGCCCAGGCACTCAGGGATCACTCCTGGCAGGGCTCAGGGGACCATATCGGGTGCTGGGGAGTGAAGGAGGGTCGGCTGCATTCAAGGCAAATGCCCCATGCACTGTACAAGGCTCCGGCCCCTGGCCCCACTCTTGGCTCCTGCAGTCACTGTCTGGACTCAGGGCTTTGCTCCCACGGGGTGTGGCCAAGCTGAGCCTGCGGTCACTTCACTCAGCTGTGCGGACCCCTGGGTCTGAGGCAGGCCGGGTCTCCCATCCTGACCCACTGACTCTCAACCTTTACATAGGCTGTTCCTTCAGCCCAGGACACCTTTCCCACCTCCTCCCCTTAGTTTCCTGCAACTCCTATTCATCCTGCAAAGCCCCACTGCAGTGTGCTTGCTGGGGTGCTCAGGGGCTTCTCAAACTTCCCACGGCTGTGTCCTCCCCACTGTCTGGCTGTCGGAGCGCATTACAGGGAGCTCCATGGGGTCAGGAAATACTCAGGAGACAAAGAAATGGGGAGGTGGGCAGGAGCAGCAGGGAAGAAAACTCTACTAAGCACATACATAGACTACTCTTGTGGGGGGAGGGTTCCCAAGCAGTGCTCAGGAGGTCAGAGGGGGGCTGCCAGCAATTCTCTCCCAACTGGCCTACAGTGGTTCCCTGCCCAGGCCCAGGGATGTGGCTCTGCTCAGGCGCTTGGGGGCCAGGAACGCCCGGGGCTCCCCCGCCCAGCTCCAGGGCCTCCCAGCAATGCTGCCGGGAGAGTCGCATCCGGTGCCAGAGATGGAACCGGTGTACTATCGACACTGTGCCTTAACCCCACACCGTCTCCTGCCCAGCCCCTAAACTTTCCTTTTTTTCTGTGTAATATTGAAAAATAATTCATTTTAAAATTGCTGTAGACCTCTCAGCTGGAAGAAATGGCATTCATGTGAGTTTCCTGATATCCAGGACAAATCCTTTTCTGCCCCTCCCAGGCCCCCTGGTCCCCTTTTTGTCAACCCCGTTGAGAAGGAATTAGCAGTGAAAGACCTGGTGGGCTTGGGATCGCACCCAGGGGCGGCACCCTGCCTGAGTCCCAGCTTCCTTGACCTGCTGTGTGACCCCAGGCAGGAAGCTGCACCTCTCTGGGTGTCCCCAGCAGGGAGGGCCCTGGCATTGCGTGCCACTGACCATGTTCAATTCCCAGCATCCCTTACCTAAGCCCACCAGGAGTGATTCCTGACTGTAGAGCCAGGGTAAGCACCATCCGAATACCGCTGGGTGTGATCCCAAAACAAAAATCAAACAAAGAAAGAATAAACAAACCCACCTCAATCAAAGCAGACTCCGGTAGTTCTCTCCTGGGTGGGTGAGGCTCTGGGCGTTAGTCTTTTCCAGAATATACCTGACCTGTGCCTTGGGGCCTCTGCTCCCTCCCTGCAACCCCCCTGTACCCCCCACCCCGTCCCCACCCTTGCTCTCCCTAAACTTTCACCAACGCTCAGTAAGCACAGACTTTCTCCCCGTCGACTGGAGGCTTTTAACCAAGTCTGCAGGCAGGAGAGACTTTTTAGCCCTCGCCAGTTAATGCAAAGTGTTAGGGAGATAAATAAATGCCAGAGCTGCCCATGGCGAGTCTGCAGTGAGGAGGGAGATTTGTCTCACTTTACAGGAAGGGGCTGCAGGGCTCAGCCCCATCGACTCCTTCACGGCGCCGTTATCTGCCGGCGAGGGGGTGACACGGTGACACCGCAGCAATTAAGACAAACTTGAGTCTCCGAGTTCCTGCCTGCAATCTCCTGGCTTCCAAACAAGACAAATGACACAGCCCAGGAGCCAGTGAAGTCTTGTCCAGATTCTGTCCCGGGTCCCAGAGAATGTCTGCGGTTGTCCAGCAGAAAATTTGTCATGATGAGTTCTGGGCCCCTCGGCGGCAGATAACGGCAGATAACGGTGCACACAGCTCACCCATTCCAGGGGCCTGTGCCAGCCCAGCCCCTGAGGGCCCCTTGCTGCAAGCCCACTTGCTCTGCCCTCCCCTGGCGTACGGGCACCTCTGGAGGCACACGGACCCCACCTGAGTCACAAAAGAAGCACTTGGAGCCCAGCATCACGCCTGCATGTGCAGCCAGAGCCCACAGGGGCAGCTCCCAGTCCCCAGCGCACGCCTCTGACGTGCCCACATTGTCCGGTGGACAGACGCTGCCCGTGAGCTGAGCTGCGGTGTGGCCACGTGCCCTGGTATGGTCTCAGCACCCCAGTGACCTCAGAATGGGTCCAGGACCCCGCAGGCTGCTTGGGGGAGGGAGTGGGCTGTGGTTCCCCCACCCCGCTGCTGGTTCCACAGTCTGTCCCTGCCAACAGGCGTGCCAGGACCCATCTCCGTCCACCTTGAGCCCAGCTCCAGATAAAGGTCCAGGTAGACTGGGGTGGTCCGGCCACAGTCAGGGGCTTGTGGTGATGTCTTGGGGGTAAGCTCTGTCTCCCTACCTTTGACCTCACCCCACGGCCTCATCTGCAGTCAGGCCTAGGCCTGAGCCCCAGAGAACAGACCCTGGCGCCTCCACCCTGCACTCTGCACAAGGCCCCAGGGCCCCTCTGCTCAGCTGGGGCTCGGCTCGGGGTTCCACAAGGCCCGAGTCCCCTGGACTAGGGCTCTGTTTTTCCCACTTCTGCCTCCGTTGTTTTCTAGGGGGCAGCTCAAGCCCGAGCCCCTGGATGAGTAACCTAAAGCCCAGGGCCAGGGAGAGTGGGGGGCTGAGTGCCGGGGGCCTCAAGACCCTAAACCCAGGGGCCCCGTGAAGGCCGCCCTGACCCGGGATCACTACCCTTCAGGCTCCCCTGCTCTGGGGGCCCAAGGTATCTGGCCGGGCGGGGCGTCTCCCAGAGGGCCTGCTGAGAAGGCAACAAAGAGGAAACGGGGACAAATCCAAACTGGTCTCAACCCTGCTCCCCCGGACACGCCTCAGAGAGCCCCGGGGGAGTTTGACTCCATTCTGCATTTTTGGTTTATTCCTTCTTTGTTTTGATTTCAGGTCACACCTAGCAGTGTTTAGGGCTTACTCCTGGCTCTGCACTCAGGGATCGCTCCTGGGGGTGCCTGGGGGACTCTATGGGGTACTAGGATCGAACCCGGGTCAGCTGTGTACAAGGCAAATGCCCTCCCCACTGTACGATCTCTCGGACCCCATAGGGTGGGATTTTTGTGTGTCTTTTTTTTTTGCTTTTTGGGTCATACCCAGCGATGCTCAGGGGTTATTCCTGGCTCATGCACTCAGGAATTACTCCTGGCAGTGCTGGGGGGGGGGGGGAGCGCCATAGGGGATGCCGGGGATTGGAACTCAGGTCAGCTGCGTGCAAGGCAAAGGCCCTGCCCACTGTGCTATCGCTCCAGCCCGGGGTGGGATTTTCAAGAGTGATCAGGACTTGCTGAGATGCCATTTACAAAACCACTTTTATTGAAGTAACACGAGTTTACAGCGTGATACAGGGAGATGCTGCTGGACAAAGATGTGGCCCCCAGCGTGGAAGGAGCTCGGGTGGACACACGGGAACAAGCTCGGCACGAAGGAATGGGCCGGCCGCGTTGCGAGTGACACCAGGCCTGTCAGCTGAGCTGTGTTATGTCCTGGCTCACTGGCCAGCCTGAGGCGGAGCTCTGGGCCCGGCCCTGCAGGTGGGTGTCAGAGACTCGGTGGTCCGAGTGGCCCCTGCCTCCCCCCTCGGCTGCCGCCCTTCCCCAAGTGGCAGGAGGCCAGGTGCAGCTGTGTGGAAAGCTCCGTTCGGAGTGGCCCCGCGGGGGGCCTGGGAGTGGGCAGCGCGTGCTGCCGGACACGGCAGAAGTCCTGGGCTACCGGCTTCGGGCCGAGTGGGCAGGCTGCCTGCCTGCAGGGACAAGTGTGCCTCCTACTTGGGGCTCGTGAAGGTTGTGGGAGTCCGCAGTGGTGCTGGGGGTGGTTGGGGTTATGGGGCGAGGTAACGGGGGTGGCTGGGTAGGGGTCTGCAGGCAGGGGGCCCCGCCTCTGGCTATTCTGTCTCTGAGGGGCTGGAACGCATGCACGGCAGGTTCTCTCCCTGCACCCCTGGTGGGCCTGAGGGGCTAATGACCACCAGCTTCCTCGGAACTGGCTCTCCTTAAGCAGTGCCCAGGGGGCAGGGTACGAGCAGAGAGCCCGCAGGGCCCAGGGCTGTCCTGGGTGGCACGGCTGCTTTTCAAGCCACAGCGGCGGCGGCGGGACTGTTAAATCCTCTAAGCGTGGCACGCCGCGAATGAGGGTGTGGGCAGAACCCTGTCCCACTTTGTTGCCCGGCACCAGAGCGCGGGGCACGGAGAGATGCCACTTGCTGAGCCGGGCAAAGGCTCTGCCGGTGTGGTGTCACCTGGAGTCAGCGCCTCACGTGTCCTGATGCCACTGTCATGTCCAGGTGTGTGCTGGGCCTCTGAGCCACGCTTACCTGGCGGGTGGCAGAGCTGGTGGCCCGGGGGAGCACAGTGACCAACCAGCGGAGGGGCGGGGGCACAGGGATGAGGTCACCGGTAGCGTCCAGGGCTCAGCAGTGCGGCTTCCTGATCCTGCCACCCCCAGGAGTCCCCCATTGGGGCGTGAGAGCTGCCAGGGGCCGGCCCGTGGGTTTGGGGAGCGTCCGGCCAGCAGGGGTGCATGGCACGAGGCAGCTCGATGCTGGGTGCTGGCTGGGAAGGCCAGGCCCGATTCTCCATAGGCCCTTGACCATGACACAGAGTCCAGACCACCAGGGGTGCTGGCAGGGCCGGCCCCAGGGAGCCGTCCCGGACACGTGCCCACGCCCGGGGTGGGCGTCATGGGGACCTCGTGCTCCCAGCAGCAAGGCTGAGCGAAGGAGCGTGTTAGGGGCAAGGGTGAGGGCAGTGCCCACCGATGGCGGCCTGCGGGCCATCAGGGCAAGGGCACGGCCAGAGGGGGCAGCGGGCAGCGGCCGCAGAGGGTTCGAGCAGGCGGGTTCTTCCGGCTGGGTCCGGGCTGTGGGTAGCAGCTGGGTCCCGGGCTGTGGGTCCGCGCTGGTCCTGGTTCCGGACAGTGGCTCAGGGTGGGCCCTGCTGGCTCCGTCTCTCCTCCAGGGCCCGGCACACCCACATGGACACCACTGTGGCGTTGCCGTCGTCAAACTGCACGAGGAACGGGTGACCCTGTGGGGGGGAGAGAGCAGGTGGTGACGTGGCCCGGCCGTGCTCAGGCCCACCCAGGAGGGTAGCTCTCAGCCCTCAGCCCCGAGGGGAGAGTCCGCTGAGACCCACCCCCGTCTGGCCCTCACCGCTTTCTCTGACGCCCTTGGGATGGCAGTCCGGGGGGACGTGCCGGGGGCAAAGCAGCCCCAGGAAGAAGTGGCGTCCCAGGCATGGGCTCTGGAGGGCTGGTGCCACCTCCACACACTCATCTCTGGCCCGTGGTGGCCGGGGTCTGTTATCCCGGGTGCCCTCCCAGTCCTCAGAACCAAGGCTGGGTGGTGGCTGGGCACATGGCTCACGGCGTGCACGAGGGCCTGAACCACCCCCACCCGAGTACAGCAATACTGAAAGGACACAAGATTCACACGGGCTGGAGCAACGGCACCTGCCTGGCACGTGGCAGACCTGGGATGGATCTGCAGAGCCCCAGGTGGCCCCCAAACACCCCCAGGAGAGACCCCTGAGTGCAGAGCCAGGAGTAAGCCGAATCCTCCACCCCCCACCGCGCGCACGTACACACACACACACACACACACACACACACACACACACAGATTCACACTGGGGAGTGGCAGGAATGCAGAAAGAAGAGGGCCTTGGTGTAAGTCTATGACCAAGAGGGCGGGGAGATGTCTCTGCAGGCTCCGGGGGGTGCCCGCTTCCCTACCTTCCCTGGACGTGGGCACTCAGACTGGCAGCCCCCACCCAAGTGGGGCCCACCAGGGCTGCCTCCTGGTGCCCTGACTGTGGCACTCGGGGCGGGGGGCGCTCAGCACACCTGGAGGCCCCAGGGGGCAGGCGCCCGTGTGGGTGCAGCTGGGGGCTGTTTCCCTGCAGGAGCAGGGCCTTGCTGGGGGCCGGGGAGGAGAGGCCCATCTGTCCTCCCGGGAGCCACCGCCTGCCCTTACTGCCGCCTGCATCGCGGGGGCTGGGGGAGCCTTAAAACCCAGTGAGCCCTGCCCCGGGCATGGCGGAGCAGAGGTGAGAGCCGGAACCTTGTGAAGAACAAAGGGGGAGGTGGAAGGGGGCTCGGGCTGGGGGAGAAGTGGGCCGGGACCTGGGCCACCTGCCCCAGAATGCCCGCCTTCGGGCCGTACGCGAATCTGCTGGGGACGAGCAGAGTGGAACCAGGGCTGGTGGCTCCTTCCTGTTCCCGCCCTCCGGGCTCCAATGCCCTGCCAGGGGCTTCCTGGGACCAGGATTCAGCAGGAAGAGCAGAGGCGGTGTCAGGGGGAGAGGCGGGTGGACAGACGGGCATGGGGCGCAGCGGGGGGCCGGGATCCATGCATGTGCGCGGGGGAGCTGGGAGCGGATAACCCCCAGGAGGGCCGCAGGGCGCTGGAGGGCAGGAGTGGCGTAGGAGAGGGCTGTGGGGCCCGGGGCACAGTCACGGGTTCTGCGGGCCCAGTGCGGGTGCTGCCCGGGCTCCTCGGGGTGGGACTGGACTCCACGCCTCTGACCCCCCAACCTGCGGCTGCCCTGGGAGGGCCCTGGTGGATCCACGCCTGGAGAGATGCGCCTCACTGGATGCTGTGGTCACTGTGGGGGTCAGCCTGGCCCGATGGGGCCGAGGCTGGGTGGGAAGCTGGTCAGCGCTGGCCCTGGGCTACCTTGAGCAGGCTGGCAGGGAGGAGGCTCATGTGCTCAAAGAAGCAGGGCAAGGACGATCCATCACAGAAGGGGAAACTGAGGCCCCGAGGCTTGACCGTGCCATCCGCCATGTGAACTCGGAGCTGAGGGGCACTGTGCCGCCCTCCCCCCTGCCCCGCCCCCGCTGAGCCCGTGCACAACATGGCGTGGAGGGAGGGGCTCCAGCGCCACAGCTGGACAGGGTTGTCATCTCCATGGCCACAGGCGCCAGCATGGCCTGGCCCACCTCCCCGGACAGAAGTACGCACTGCCCCAGGCAGAACGGGGGCCCGGGGCCAGTCTGTAGCTGGCGCAGGAGTGGGGACCGCGCTGTTCCCTGTGGGGGAAGGTGGGGCCATCCTGGCCCACAAACGTCACCCCGGAAGGGAAAAGGCGGGACTCAGTCTAAAAGTGGCCGAGGAGAGGGGACCCGTCAGCTGGCACTGCCAGCTAGCCTGGGATGAGACCAGACTGAGCTGGCAGGCAGGGGCGGCCGTGCCCGCGTGCTCTCCTGTGCTGTCCAGTGCCCACCCCGGGGGACCAGACTTCCATGATCCCCCACTCCCAATGCCTGCCAACTCCCAACTGATGTCTGAGAGCAGACGCCCGACACACACAAGCCCCCCACCCCCACCCCCTAACATCCCTGCGCAAGGCGGGGAACCTTCCCAGCACTGTCTTTTCAAGGAAGGACAGAGCTGGTCACTGCCCCGCAGGGCCACAGAGCGCCCTGTGGCTAGGAGGTGCCACCCCGGCATGCGCGAGGCCAGGGACGGCTGCACTTCACAGATTCTGTGCAGTCAGACCCGGCGGGGGGCACGGCGGGGCCTGGGGTGATGAGCACAGGCCTGGGAGCAGCCCCCACCCCCAAGGGAAAGTGTCTCCCGTGTCTCCAGGTGATTCTGCTTTGGGCGGGCACACCTGAGGCGCTCCGGGATCACCCCTGGCTCTGTGCTCAGGCTCGGGGGACCGTGTGGGGGCTGCCGCTGCCCTCGTGCCGTCTCCCTGGCCCGTCAGGGTGATTTTCAACGGAGAGGGGCCCCGTTCTCCCTGGGGTGCCCTTCTCCCCGCGCAGACGGCGCTGTGCCCTCCACACGCATCACCGCCCCTGCACAGATGAGGACGCCGAGGCTGGAGAGGCCACTGGACCTGGACCGGGGCCAGTGCCAGCCCCGGTCCTCAGTCTCTGGGCTGCCCCTCCCCACGGGCCCACGGGCTGTGGCAATGCGCCCGGCATCCCTGGCTTGGACCCCTCCTCCCAAGGGGGAAGGCTCAGGCCCACAGTGCTGTCAGGGCGGCGGGGGGACCCCAGGAAGGGGGCGCGGAGCACCTGACCCTGACATGGGCCCCGAGGGGCTTTTCTTTACCCCCACAGATGCGTCACACCCTCTGCCACAGTGGGCCAGCGGCCACTCACTGACCCCCGGAGTGACCCCTCGGTCAGGCAGTGGCCAGAGCACAGGTGCAGCGGGCCACGGGGCTGCCCGCAGGCCTCCACGGTGGTCTTCCAGGGCCCACCCACCTTTGCAAGTTTATTCTGAGCAGTGGCTCACCAAGTTTCTCAGCACATGTTCGATTCTCAGCAACCTACTGCTTGCCTCTGGCTGTCTTGGGCTGAGTGAGCACTGGCAGCCGAGGGGCTCGGGAGCGCCCATCCCCCCGCAGAGCCGACCCACAGTCCCCAGCAGAATCACCAGCGGCCTGTAAGTCACTGCGGCCTGTGTACAGAGACAGTGCAGGGTGGCCGAGGAGGGGGGCGGGCTGACTCCAGGGGGTCCTGGTGAGGGTGGGCGCCCCTGTGCTTGCATTGGCAGGAGCTAGCTGACCAGGGGGAGTGGCAGGATAGTTCGTGGACATGTGGACAGCGGCCTGCAGCCTGGGCTCGTTCAACTACATCCATGTCCGTGCCAGCCACAGTGTGTTACAGGGAGTTACATGGCCATGTAACTGCCATGTTACATGGCAGTTGCTCGAGACGGGGGACGCTGGAGGTACACAGAACAAGGGGGACCCTGGGGCCACTGGGGGCCCAATGCACCATCCCCGGGTCTGAGAACCTCAGCGACGCTCGAAGGGAACACTGATGAAGCCCGAATGACAGTCTGCGGTGTCTACTTGAGAAACCAGTCCAGGGCCAACCTTCTGGAAACCCAAAACCTCTATAGCAGGAAGCCGCACTCAGTATACGGGGCCAACACGGCTCCAACGCCCGAGAAGAAACAACTCAGCATGGACAGTGTGTGCGTTACGACCCCCTGTGCCAGCAGACAAGCCCAGAGGATGGAGAGTCAGAGGAAACATCACGGAAAATAAGGCCCACTGGAAAAGATGAAAGACGCCAGAGGAGAAAATGAAACCATCAGAGACAAAAAGAAGAGTGGAATTTGAAAAAGAGTCCAAGGCAACTTGCAGAACGAGGCATTTCTGTAACATGCGGACAACTGGAAGGAAACAGTCTGCGAGGGCGAGAAGGTAGAGGGGATGCAGCTGGAGAGAGACCAGGCAAACCGGAAGAATGGGTGGAGCATATCATCTAGAGCACAGAGCACACACGTGAAAAGACAGACATGTATGCACACACATATTTGAATTGTTAGTCTTTGGGTCACACCTGGCAGTGCTCAGGGATTACTCCTAGCTCTGGGCTCAGGAATTATTCCTGAAAGGCTTGGGGGACCACATGGGAAGACCGTACGGGATGACGGAGATCAAACCTGGGTCATCCGTGTGCAAGGCAAATGCCCTACCTGCCGCACTCTCTCCAGCCCCTGCATACACATATTTTAGGGTGAAAGAGACAGCACCGTGGTTGAAGTACCTGCCTTGCATGCAGCATATCTGGGTTCAACCCCCAGCACCCCACGGAGTCCCCCGAGCACCTTCAGAAGCACAAAGCCAGGAGCAACATCGGTGTTCCTTCAAATCAAAACCAAGCAAGAGAAGGCACAGCGGGGGAAGACAATATCCAAAGAGCTAATGGCTACACACTCTGGGCTGGAGTGAGCCGGGGCCTAGGCACAGGCCTAGCATGTAGCCAACCCCAGTTTGATCCTCATTACCAAATGGTCCCTTGGGAATCAATGGGTTCAGTCCTAGAGGTTTCTCTTTTTTTTTTTTTTTGGCTTTTTGGGTCACACCCAGCAATGCACAGGGGTTACCTCCTGGCTTTGCACTCGAGTTACTCCTGACGGTGCTCAGGGGACCATATGGGATGCTGGGAATCGAATCCGGGTCGGCCACGTGCAAGGCATACGCCCTACCCGCTGTGCTATTGCTCCAGCCCCTCAGTCCTAGAGGTTTCACAGGGCCTGGGCGGCACCAAAGCCTCTGGCCCTCGCACTGAACTACTGGCCCTGTTGATCAAGAATCACTGGAGTGGTCTCCAGGCCTTCCGAGCACTGCTAAGGAGCACTCCTCAAATACAGCCCCCCCCCCCGCGCCAAAAATCTGAATTCTGAAAATTCTGTGAATTCTGAAGATTCAACATGGCAATGCCCTCCAAGGAGAAAACAGTGACAAAAGCCACAATGAGCCAGGGTGGAGGGTGGAAGCAGGGCCCCAGGAGGTGGTGGCGAGGGAGGAGTGCAGGGGAGGGCAAGGCCCAGGGAAGGGAGTTGCGGAGACTCAGCGGCGAAGAACAGCGGCCGAGGACAAGCTCAACTCCGACTAGAACTCGACAGCGTGTGGGCGCGGAGTCCGCCCAAGGTGGAACGCAGACCACCCACCCCGCAGACCCGCACGGGCAGCCCCCAGTCTAGAAACAAACGGTCACCTCTGAACAGGCGCTGGTGACAGTGACAACACTGCAAGGGCTCAACCTGAAGGTCTGGCAGTGAGGTGACTGTGAAATCCTGACCCTGGTGACCAGGACTCCGCACCAGCCCCAGGGCGTCCTCTTTGGGGCAGGCAGAATGTCAGCTGCCTCTTAATACCCACCCTCTTTTCCGGTGCATGGAAAGAACCTGAACTTGACAATTTCGTTGCTGGGGTCACACCTGGTGGTGCTCAGAGGGTGCACTCAGGAATGCTCCCTGGACCTGGAGGTGCTCCCTGTATGCAAGGTGAGGATCAAAGCAAGCACCTGACTTCCTTCTGGTACCACCTCTCGGCCCCCAAGCCCTGACCGTAGCCAGGCACACTGCCACTCAGCCGCAATCAGCCCCCCTGGAAGTTAAGTTCTGGTCAGTGCCCTGTCCCGTGAGGACCGATGCCATGTGTCAATTCTAGAACTTTCCTTAGCAGAAGACTAGAGTTCCCATTGCCTGCCTGCAGGAGATGCCATGCCTCCCTCTGGACCCCACCCCGATTCTTGAATTCTTTGACCCCAATGGGAACAGCCCTGCAGTCTTCCTGAGGCAGCCGTTTGGTTACCGTGTACAGGTGGAGCTGGGTTTACCTGGCTTAGAGGTAAGTCAGAGCAGCAGGAAGCTGAGCGCTGGGAAAAGGGTATATTTAGTGACAAACATTGGTTTTTGTTAGATTAATTTAAAAAAAGATAGGGATAGGGGCTGGAGCAATAACACAGCGGTTAGGGCGTTTGCCTTGCACGCGGCCACTCCGGGTTCGATTCCCGGCATCCCATATGGTCCCCTGAGCACCACCAGGGCTAATTCCTGAGTGCAGAACCAGGAGTAACCCCTGTGCATCGCTGGGTGTGATCCAAAAAGCAAAAAAAAAAAAATAGGGATAATATCAAAGAGGCTAAAAATAGAATGTATGTATGTCCTATGCATTCATGCAAAGTGCAAAAGGGAAAAAAAAATAACAGGATGGAAAAGGCAGAAAAAAACAAAACTTAAACTATTATAAAGAATAAAATAGGGAAGTAGAAAAAAATTCAAGCATGTCTAGAAGCAATAAGTATAAATGATTAAACTGATCAATTAAAAGAGTCTTAGGTAAAATGAAAAACATCAACAAAATCCATTTAAAACAAAAGAGCACAGGAATGATGAAAGCAAGGAACAGTGAAACAAAGCAAATATGAACCCAAAGAAGCTGTATTAATATTACCCCACTTAAAGCTACATTAATGTCAGACAAAAATACAATTTAAAGCAAAATATTATAGTCATTACATAAAGAGAAAAGCAACACACTGAAATGAAGACATAATATTTTGAAACAGACACTTTACCACCACCTGAAAGCAAACCAAGACAGAATCGAAGAGGAAAACGGGCAAATTCACACTAATGGCGGGAGACATCACAGCTCTGGTACCTATGGACTGATAAAGCGGGGAGAAAACTAGTAAGACCACAACAGGTAACAGTAGCAAAATGTTTATGTTTAGCCCAATTAGAGCTCTGTTCTCAATAATTAGAGAATATACAATGGCTTTGGAGCAGAGAGAGAACAGTAAAAACAATCAACCACATAGTAGGCAGATTAACAGAAAAAGAAGATCTGGTGTTATGCCAACTATCTTCTCTGAGCACGGGCATCAGACGTAGACAGTAATCACAAGAAACCCAAACACCTCGGAGTATTGACACGAGAAATACTTCCAAATGATTCATGGGTCAAAACAGAAATCCTAATTGAAATGGGCGATTATTCAGATCTGAATGACAATACTCTGTAGGCAACTATTTGTGGGACAGAGCTACAGGACTACTTGGCAATTTATAGCTTAATGTGTATCTGTGAGGGAGAAAGACTGGAAATTGATGAGCAAAGTGTCCAATTCAATAAATTACAAAAAGAACCAAAAGTCAAGTCCAAGAAAATGTGACAATAAATCATAACAGAATTAAATACAGAGAGAGCAAAGAGATGATTTATTCAATAAAATACTGGTTCTTTTAAAAAAAATGCTGAACAACTTCTAAAAAAATGCTAAATAAAAGACACACAAAGTTCAAGAATGAAAAATGGATAATCACAAATCCCCTAAAAACTTCGAAATGATATCACACCATTACTGATACACCACGACATGAATGATACGAGGTCAAGGAATTAAAAAATGTAAAAATGTAGTGAGACAAAAGGAGACAGAGAGAGAGAGAGAGACAGAGAGAGAGAGAGAGAGGGAGAGAGACAGAGAGAGAGAGGGAGGGAGATAGACAGGGAGGGGGAGAGAGAAAGAGAGAGAGGGAGGGAGATCGAGAGGGAGGGAGAGAGAGGGGGGAGGGAGAGAGAGGGAGGGGGAGAGAGAAAGAGAGGGAGGGAGACAGAGAGGGAGGGAGAGAGAGAGGGAGGGAGAGACAGAGGGAGGGAGAGAGAAGAAAAGCGTCTGCCATCGAGACAGGCAGGGGGAGAAGGTTGGGGGGTGATGGGCGGGAATCTGGGGACACTGGCTGGTGCTGTGAAATGGACACCCGTGGGGGGAGGGATGGTGCTGGAATACTGTATTACTGAAATCCAATCACGAACAGTGATTGTAATGGTGTATCTCACAGTGATTCAATAAAAAAGTTAAAACAAAAATGTAGGGAGAGAGGAAAAAAGGAAGAAGCAAACTATGAGAAAACCCCAGTCATCCCGTGACCCTGCAAGCGAATAAAAATCATCCACAGAACCGACTTGGCGCCTGGAGCCGTATTTTCTAAAATAAAGCCCCAAGAATCTGCAGTACCGAACTCTTCCTTTATTGATGTGTTGTGGTTCGCACGGCAATGCTGAAGGAAATGGAGGGCACAGAAGCTGGAAAGGCGTTTTCGGGGGGCTGAGCGGCGGGGTCCAGGGACACCTGCGTGCTGCATGGCTCTGGGGGCGCGTCCAACCACTTCACCCAGGACCTGACAGCCCTCAAGCTCACCTCACTGTGGTTTATTTTTTTTTGGGGGGGGTCGTCACACTTGGTGATGCTCAGGTCTGACTCCTGGCTCTGCACTCAGGAGTCAATCCTGGAGGTGCTCAGGGGACCATATGGAGTGCCGGGGATCGAACTCACGTCAGCTGTGTACAAGGCCAGCGCCCTCCCCGCTGTGCTAGTGCTGCAGCCCCTCTCCTCACCGCTGAGCAGGACTGAGTTTCTTGGCCTGGTCCCCTGCCAGCTCTGGAGGCTCCTGCTTACTGGGGACTTTCCCTCGGGCTCCTGGGCTTCTCTGGTCAAGCACCCCCTCTCAGAAGAGACACCACTCCACAAACCCAGCCCGGCCCCAGCCAATCTCTTTAAGGGGATGAACACCCGCCCAACGAGGGGATACTCCCGAGGCGGCTACACGGCTGGATCTTTCCAGGGCGCCCCTGGCGAGACGGTGGCGCCCACTTTGGGGAAACGCGACTTCAACCCGACAGCATCCAACACGGACAGACGTTATTAAAAGGGCCCTATGAACCTGGCTCCACATCTGATTTCCTGTCTAGTGAAACAGTTTTCGTTTGGGGGCCACACCCAGTGCTCAGGGCTTACTCCCGGCTCTGTGCTCAGGGATCCCTCCTGGTGGGCTCAGGGGACCCTGTGGGGCGCCGAGGGTGAAACCCAGCTCAGAAACATGCAAGGCCAGTGCTCTCCCTTGCCTTGTTCAGCTCTCCACGGAACTATAACTATGGTCCCTGAACTGCCTGTTAAAAAAAAATTAATTTTGATGGAGGTAACACAGGTTGGCAAGAGTAGAGGTGTGCTTCTGCTTTGGGGGTGCAATGTTACCACACCATGCCCACATAAAGTGCCAATGCCCACCCACCACAGTCCGCTGTGCCCTTTTAGCCCACTCTGGTCCCTACTGTCCATCCAGTTCTGTCGTCAGTGTAAGGACTTCCCCTGAACACTTCTACCTGTCCCTTCTCTTACTTTGGACCCAAACCAGGAGGTCCCCCAGGGACCGTGCTGTGCCAAGGCTCCGACTGGGTCAGCTGCATGCAAGGCGAGCACTCACCCCCAGTGCTCTCGCTTCCTTTGCTTCCTTTATGTCCCACATAGGAGTGAAGCTATTCTGTCTCCGTCTTCCTCCTTCTGACTTACTTCACTGGGCATGACCCCTCTGGCTTTACCCATGCTGTAGCCAAAGGCCAGGTTTCATCTCTTAGGACTGTGTGTGGCTACCACACCTTCTTAGCCCACTACTTGGTGGGGGACACTTGGGCTGAGAAGAGCCTTGTTTTTGTAGGGAGGAGGCACTCAAGAACAGAATGATTGACTCCTACTGAGTTTTGGATTATTATTTTACTGTGCTGGAGCCTAAACACTCAGTTCTGTGTTTCAAAACAAATCGGGGATGAGAGAGCTGGGCTGCAGCGAGGGGGGAGGGGAGGCAGTGACGGCCCTATCCGGCAGAACCTGAACTCCAACCCCAGCGGGGGCCAACCAGAGTAGGGACAAATGGCGCCGGGTGAGCGGGGCAGCTGAGACACCTGTCCAGATCACCTGAAGCCACTTGTTGTTGATTTTTTTTTACATTTTATTGAATCACCGTGAGACAGTTGCAAGCTTTCTTGTTTGGGTTACAATCACACAATGATCAAACACCCATCCCTCCACCAGTGCACATTCCCCACCACCAATATCTTGGGTATACCCCCCCCCCATTCCCCACCCACCCCCTGCCTCCATGGCAGACAATATTCCCCATACTCTCTCTCTACTTTTGGGCATTATCTGAAGCCACTTTTGAGAGGCAGCTGAACCCAGGGGCACACAATCTGCTCAAGAGTGGGGTGGCTGAAATGCATCTCAGAAGGCCTCTGCTCTGCAATCTTCTGTACAGTTGCTTTTTTTTTTTTTTTTTTGCTTTTTGGGTCTCACCTGGCGATGCACAGGGGTTACTCCTGGCTCTGCACTCAGGAGTTACTCCTGGCGGCGCTCAGGGGACCATATGGGATGCTGGGGATTGAACCCGGGTCGGCCGCGTGCAAGGCAAACGCCCTACCCGCTGTGCTATTGCTCCAGCCCCTGTACAGTTGCTTTTTATTGTCGGTTTGGGGCCACACTGGCAATGCTCAGGGGACCTGATGGGGTGCCGGGGATTGAACCTGAATCACGTGTCTGCCAGACAAGCACCTTCACCCCTGTGCTATATCTCTGCCCCTTTATAGCTGATTCTGGCCATAAACCTCCGTTATGGAAATCATTTCCTTAGAAGAGCTGCGCATGCGAAATTCTCACTTGCCCGGCCACTGCTGCCAGACCCTTCAATGTCAGGGGCAGCCGGGTCCTGAGTTCAGGAAAGACACATGGGGCCACTTAGGGTCTAAGTTTCTCCTCTCTCCCTTCGAAGGGTTTGATGACTTCTATGATTTATGGCCCAAGGGAAGGGCAAAAAAGAAACCATACCTCAACAGGGCAGATTTACAGCATCTTAGGTTTGTTTTTTTTTTTTTTTCTTTCTATGACAGGAACTTCCAACTGCAACATAACTTGGAAACTCTGTGAGAAGTTTCGTGTCAGGGTTTGGAGCATTTAGTGTCTGCAAAGGTCAGGTAGAAAGGAGCAGGGAAATCTGCCTGGAGCCTGGCAGGGAGTGAGTGTCGGCTGGTTTAATCTTCTGTGTCAACTCTGAAAATTAGATAAACAATGACAAACCAGGCTTTTTAAATGAACTTGTCACTTCTGGTTTTCTTGACACAGAGTAACATTTTTTTCAAGTCCTGGTCTTCTCAAGACAGAGTTAACCCCTGAGAGGTTGAGCTAAGGGTTGCGAAGTTCACACACTGGGAGACAAAAGGTTTCATCCCATCCCAGGACACTGAAAAGCTAAACAAAGAATCCATGAAAGAGAGATGTCTGTCCCCCAACACCCAAGGAACTTGGCTGAGCCCTGACGTGGCCTAATGTGTGTGTAGGGGGCTGTCTTGGCACCCCCTTACTATACCTTTCTGGCACCCCCTGGTTCCCAGACGAACTCAACCTATCAACACAGCCTCTTCCCCCTGCCTCCAGCGTCTGCTGTGTCCTGGCTTCTGGAGGGCATCAGACAAGTGTCCCCACTTCTCCAGCTGCTGGTCTTAAGTCTACATTCAGCCACTGGACCATCAGCGTGAAACGGGGTAGGGGGCAGACCAGTCAATCTTTTCAGTAACTGCCCTTGCTTCAAGGATTTACTCAAAGACACTAGTTCAGAATGTGCCCGTGGAGAGTGAAAGGCCTAAGGTCTTTAGGTAAGAGCGTTTGAGGAGGGCTTTGTTGTTTTGTTTGTTCTGGGGGTCACACCTGACCCCTGGTTTTGCTCAGGGATCATCTCTGGTGGACCTTAGGGGACCAAGTTCTAGAAATGGGACAAGGTGTGCTCAGTGCAGGTGCCCTACCTGCTGTACTATCGCTCCCGCCCCAGGGTGATTATTTCCCCCACATCCACAAAAGGACTTTTAAAGCTCATAATCTAATCCACGTGTCACAAAAGCCCCATGAAGTAAGCTGCACGGCATCCTGAAAATTGTGGATTGGTGGGTTCAAAGAAAACTAGCGTTGGGGCCCAGAGGGCATAGTACAAGGGGAGGGTACTCGCCGTACAAGTGGCCAACCCAACTCTGATCCCCCCAGACTGCCAGGAGTGATCTCTGAGTACAGAGCAGGAGTAAGCCCTGACTACAGCCAGCTGTGATCCAAAACCCACCCCCACCTCCCCCCACCCCTCAAACAATAGAAGAAAAAAGACTAAATCTGGAGCCACATGATGTGGCAGCAGCAGAATGGAGAGTCCTACAGGGCAGTGGCTCAAAGCCGCGGGCTCCCACGCACGCCACCAGCAGCCTGAGGACTGGCCAGCTGAGCGCAGTGACCCGGGCCGGGCCAGGCGGGGCCAGAGAAAGGCTTGCTCGAGCAGGACCGTTGCTCTGCAGCCCTGTCAGCAGTGGATGTCAGACTGTTTAATTATCTTATCCTCTGGATCATACCAGGGCTGACCCCTGGCTCTGCACTCCGGAATTACTCCTGGCAGGGCTAGGGGGCCATATGAGATGCCGGGGATGGAACCTGGGTCGGTTATGTGCGAGGCGAGGGCCCTTCCTGCTGTACTGTGCTTCTGGCTCCCAGATGTTCCTAGACAAAAGTCAACAGGCTTCCAGGAAGGGCTGCGTTTCAGGCTGAGGCCCCGGGTCTGGCTTCGACTCAGGCTCTTGGAACACACGTGTCCCCTTTCCCCTACACATAAGCACTGGCCTGACAAAGACACAGGCCATAGTCTGTCCTGGGGAACAATACCGAGTTTGTTTGCAGTCTCCCCCCTACCCCCCTCACCTCTCCCACCTTCTGATGCCCAGACTCCTTTTTTTTTTTTACTTTTTGGGCCACTCCCAATAATGCTCAGGGGTTCCTCCTGACTCTGCACTCAGGAATTACTCTCGGCGGTGCTCGAGGGAACATATGGGATGCTGGGATTTGAACCCGGGTTGGCCGCATGCAAGGCAAACGCCCTACCCGCTGTGCTATCGCTCCAGCCCCCAGACCCCTTTCTGAATGGGGAAGACACTCCCTTCTCCCAAGTGTCCTCAGCCGCAAAATTACTTCTGTTGCTGGCCACCGGCCACTGGCTGTGAGAAAAACTTATGGGTGAAATCATGGCAGGAATTCAGGGAGGAGACTGGCCCCCAGAGCTGTGCCGAGATGCTGGCTCGGCCCGGCTCCCTGCTCTCTGGGGCTGGAGCTGCGGGAGCTGTGAGGGGCTCTGTCCACAAAGGCACCAGATGGGGCCGTGCGGTCAGGGGTGTGTGGGTATCACGCTCCCTGGGGAGGCTTCTCCCTACGTCTGTGGGCTTGGGAGGCGCCGGCCAGCCAGGACGGCGGAATGTCAGCCTCCGCATCCAGAGACTCGTGGAAATGCTTCCACAGCTGTAGCTGCCCATGGCCAAGCACGGCCGAACTTATGCATGAGGGTTCCAGAAACCTGTTCCGGGCAAGCAGAGGGCATGAGAATGGCTGCTCTGCAGCCACGTGCGGGGAGCACAGATGTGCCGCGGGGAGCTGGACGCGTCTCCCCGCTCACGCAGCAGCCTTCCCCAGCCTCAGGCCCCAACAGCCAATATGTTTCTGGATAAAAGAGACCTGACTTCTTTTTTTTTTTTTTTTTTGGCTTTTTGGGTCACACCCAGCGATGCTCAGGGCTGACTCCTGGCTCTGCACTCAGGCATCACTCCTGGTGGTGCTCGGGGGGACCATATGGGATGCTGGGAATCGAACCCGGGTCGGCTGCGTGCAAGGCAAACGCCCTACCCGCTGTGCTCTCCAGCCCCAAGAGCCGACTTCTTGGGGCTCTGCATTCCGTGGAACAAAAACACAACGCAGAAAGCCGGGATCCCAACTGTTGCGTTTACGGGCGGCCTGTAGACCAGACGGCAGTGCCCTCAGATCAGCCTTTCAAATACAGATTATTAGTGTGTGATATGAAAAGGGTGTTTTTATTGCATGATATAATGCAATGGGACCTTGGGCGCTCTGTGGAAAGACCTCACACTCGGAAGTGTAATGAACCCGTAGTCCCCAAAACATTAGACTGTACATTAACCTATCATTAATGGCACATCAGGGCTAGGGGCATTGCACGCTTGCCGGTCAGGGCTCAATCAGGACAGTGTGGAGAAAACCACGCAGCCTTGCCAGGCTGAAAACAAATAGGAAAAATAAATATTCCTGATGTCTACCGGCAGCTTTAGAGGAAGTTCAATCCCAGCATTGCCTCGTAATTTCCAAGCCTGCCTTCGGAAAAGAGGAAGACGTGTGCAACTGAACAAAAGGAGGAAAACCAACCCTCTCGGAGACCCCCCCTTGGCTCTGGGCTTTGTGGTCTCTGTGTCCCGGCTTTGTGGTTTCGTGCAACCTCTGGCTGCACAATAGAGGCCAAGTGGCAGACTGCAGGGGCAGGAAAGGCTAAGGAGACTTTCTAGATGGGGAAAAGGAGGGTCAGAAAGATGAAGAGGGAATCTATTCACCAGGAAAGGGCGCCAAGGAGGCCACACGTACAAAGGTCAAAAACAGATCGAGGGGGCTTGAGCACAGCGGGTAGGGCACTTTCCTTGCATGCGGCCAACCCGGGTTCAAATCCCAGCATCCCATACGGTCCCCTGAGCACTGCCAGGAGTAATTCTTGAGTGCAGAGCCAGGAGTAACCCCTGAGCATCGCCGGGTGTGACCCAAAAAGCAAAAACAAACAAACAAACAAACAAACAAAAAAAAAACCCAAAACAAAACCAGATCGAAAAAGAATTCAAGGACTGGAGAGACAGTACGTGAGGGAGGGCGCTTGCCTTGCACACAGCTGACCCGGGTTTGATCCCCAGCACCCATGTGGTCCCCCGAACTCTACCACAAGTAATCCCGGAGAGTAGAGCCGAAAGTAAGCCCTGAGCATTGCCGGGTGTGGCCCCCAAACAAAACCAAGTATTCAATGTCATATTTAATGAAAGGAACACAGTTAAGAGTAGACTAGTATGGGGGAGGGAGGCGGGTCAGTGGCTGAGCACCTGCCTTGCCTGGCAGAGGGTCTGTGTTTGAGTCCCAGCACCACAAAACAACGACAACAAAAGAACTGAAATCGATACATTCCATTGACCACTAATTAAACTGGCAAAAAACTAGTGAGATAACTGGGAACCAGGAAGCAGTCAGGGGGAACCTGCGTCCTCAGGCCCACACGGGAAGGTGTGCGTGCACCTGGAGACAGGCGGTCGCCAGCTTCTGCTGGGTTGTCTTGTAGCTATTGTTGTGTGTTGGGGGGGGGGCGTGAAGTCCAGCACTGCTGGGGCCAGGGGGTGGGGCGCTCAGCGCTCAGACCTGGGGATTGAGCCCCAAAGCAAGGCAGGTGCTCTACTCTTAGAGGAACATGCTTGGCCCCAGAGAGCACTGTCTTAATAGCAGAAGTCTGGAAAATGGTCAAAAATCTTCTCGGAAAGGGTCCTGGCTAACACCCATATTAGGAACGCCATGCATCATTAATAAGAAGGACGCAGGGGCTGGAGAGATTCCCAGCACCTCGTGTGCTCCCCTGAGCACCTGAGCACAGAAGCAGGAGTAAGCCCCAAGCACTGCCAGGTGTGGCCCCCACACCAAACATAAATAAATAAAACAAGAGGCAGGATACAGACTGCTATGTGGTCTCGGAAGAGCGGAAAGATCCAGAAGGGACAAAGTGCAGTGCAGAGAAACGCGTCAATGCCGCCAGAAAGGCACACAGCTACCACGAACTGTGCAGGGTGGGGCCCCAGTGAGCAAAGTGAGTGCTCAGCCCTTTATTGCCCTGGCCCCAGGCTGATCCCTGTTATTCATTTTCTCTGAAGTGGAATGGTCAAGTTTTTTCTTTTTGGGTCACACCCGGCGATGCACAGGGGTTACTCCTGGCTCTGCACTCAGGAATTACTCCTGGCGGTGCTCAGGGGACCATATGGGTTGCTGGGAATCGAACCCGGGTCAGCCGAGTGCAAGGCAAACGCCCTACCCGCTGTGCTCCAGCCCCGGTCAAGTTTTGCGGGGTCAGAAAACTGGCTCTAGTTACACAGGCGGGGTGGGGCTGGGGAGGTGGGGGGTGGAGAGGAGGTATATTGTGATTCTTGGTGGTGGAATATGTGCACTGGTGAAGGGATGGGTGTTCGAGCATTGTATAACTGGGACTTAAACCTGAAAGCTTTGTAACTTTCCACATGGTGACTCAATAAAAGAATAAATTAAAAAAAAACACCAAAAAAAACCAAAACAATTACAAAGAAAAAAAAGAAAGAAAACTGGCTCTAGGTGATGCTCTGACCTCTCTTCCTTCAAACAGGAAGCAAGAGTCCGTGTAAAACAGAGAGGCTCTGGGGCCCACGCAACGGCACAGTGGCAAGGAAGCTTGCCTTGCACGCGGCTGACCTCCTCCATCCCGGCATCCCATACGATTCCGCCAGGAGTAATCCCTGCACACCGGCAGGTGTGGCCCAACACCACCCCAACCCATCCACAAACTCCTTCAGGGCCCCCCCTCTCTCTGAGGACACGGGGTGCTTGCTGCTTAACTGCCCTGCTGAACTGCCGGGGTGCTGCAGCCACCAGGGTGCAAGGGAATCCCGAGGGGGCGGGGTCTCAGGAGGGCCGACCACGGCAGGGCAGGTGCCTTCAGGCCTCTGCTCTCTCAGGAACCCCTGGACACTCTTCCCAGACGCTGAGATGCAAGACAGGTTTCCCGGGGAGAGCTGGCTCACCCCGCAGTGCTGGGGGAGCTAGCGGGGAGGGAGGGCGAGACAAAAGGCTGGCGACTTTGGCCAGTCAATTAAATTTCTGTAAACATCTTATTTCCATCTCGCAAAGGTGGGGGGGGGGAGCTCAGGGCAACATGCTGTTTAAGTAAATAAAGCTTGGCCACCAAGCTCTAGCAGGGAAGGGACCGTTTCCCTAATTACACATGAATCAACTTCAAAGGAATCCCAGTCGCAGCTCTGCAGAGCCCAGCTGCCTCCAGACCTGCGAGTCCCCAGGTGAGAGCCGCCATTGGAGCCCTCCAGGGCAGCCCCCCCTCTTCCCAGGAACAAGTTGCTATGGCAGCAAAAGTTTGCTCTCTGTTTTCTTGTTCTGTCTCTTTTTTTTTTTTGGAAGGTGGAGGGTCACACCTGGCAGTGCTCAGGGCTTACTCCTGGCTCTGCACTCAGGAATAATTCCAGGTGGTGCTTGGGGGACCATACGGGTGCAAGGGGTCAAACCCCGGTTGGCCATATACAAGGTAAGCGCTCTACCTGCTGTACTATCCTCTCCCCCCCATCCCGCCTCCCAGTTTTCTCATCTCCCAGTCTAAAAGTCTTGTTGTTTTTGGCTCGAATCCTCTCCAGAAGCACTTGAGAATGTTAGATTTTATTTGTCCTAGGGTCCGCAGCACACGCTGTAATTAAAATGTTGATTAGTAAACAGCTTAAATATATGACAGACAAATGCAGTTAAAGCTACAGTTGGGTCAATATGTGATTTAGATTTGCCATTTAAAAAAATCTCATTTAAATTTTGCATACATTAATCACTACCATACTTCAAGGTTCTGATATCCACCTGACTACAATATTAAAATAAAACTTGCTGCCCCAGGGAAATCCTACTTATTCTTAATTGTTTCGAGGCTTTGATGGGCTTTTAATCTAAGATTAATTTATGCAATTTTAAATAACTCTTCTTATGATTAATAAGCTTGAAAATTAAAAGGAGTCTAAAGCAATTATAATGAGCATTTGGTCATAACCTCATTAGAAGAAGGAGTGAAGGATACAGCTCTGGAATTCTTACAAGACCACAATTTAAGGTTACTTTTCGAGAAGTCAAACATAGTTCTGGAAATTGCAAAGGCAGGTCGGCAAAGGTCAGTGTTAAAATGATGGCTAGCTAGATTAGCATACTAATGATTTTCCCAGAGAGTGACAGAAAGGACGCAGAGAGGAGGCTGCAGAGAGACAAATGACAGCTGCCAGGAGCTGCAGGCTCTGAACCCGCTTCCCAGCCCGTTTGCTGGGAAAGCCCCCAATGGCACTTTGCAAAGAGGGGAGCCCAGGGCACCCTAATTCCTCAGTCAGTCCAGCCCAGTGTGGCTGACCAGAGGTCACCAGAGATTCTGCCCAGCATGGACGGGATCAGCTGGGCTCCCTGCCACTTGCCAGGGTGTCTGACTTCCTGCAGCTGTGACCTCTTCAGATGCAGAACCTTCAGGTCCAACCTGCACTGCCGGGGGTAACTGCACCCTATCACTTGTAGGGGGTTTCTTTGCTTGGGCCACAGTGAACTCGCACGGTCCCGCTTCACTCTGTGTCGTTTTGTTCCTCTTCCACACACTGTTCCCTCTTAGTATGAGCAAGGCTGCCGAGGAGGACAGCACCAAGCATTTATTGAGCACTTACTTGACGCCAGAAACTGCACTGAACATGGAACGCATTTCTTTTATAAACTTTTGTTTTTGACCCAGACTTAGTGGTGCTCGGGGCTTACTCCTGGCTCTGAGCTCAGGACTTGGAAGACCATATCAGTCCTACAGTTCTTACAGGGAAAAAACTCGGGTTGGCTGTGTGCAAGGCAAGTGCCCTACCCGCTGTGCTATGTCTTCAGTTCATAACATACTTTTTGTTGTTATTGTTTTTGTTTTTGAGCCACACCGGGTGGTGCTCAGGGATTATTGTCATGGTGCTTGGGGGACCATATGTAGTGTGAGGGATGGAGCTGGGGTTGACCACGTGCAAGGCCAGTGCCCTAACTCTTGAGCTATCTCTCTGGCCCCTCCTGTATTCTTACTAAACCCATCACAGTATCTCACAACACAGGCAACAAATACTTGCTTTTTCGGGGATTTCCTCAAGTGAGATAATCCTTCTAATTAAAGAAAAAACATAGGATGGGGCTGGAGCGATAGCACAGCGGGTAGGGCGTTTGCCTTGCACACAGCCAACCCGGGTTCGATTCCCAGCATCCCATATGGTCCTCTGAGCACCGCCAGGGGTGATTCCTGAGTGCAGAGCCAGGAGTAACCCCTGTGCATTGCCAGATGTGACTCCCCTCCCCCCACAAAAAAAAAACATAGGAGAGACACACATCATTCAGGCTTTCTATGCCTGGGGAGAAAAGACCCCCAGAAGGCACCAGTGTAAAATGACCAATGCATCGGACACACCGCCTCACTGGGCACATCTGCCTTCAGAAAGAAGCAAGGAATTGGAAATGTGCAGGACATCAGACAGAAGAGTGCGACGCTCTATTGTATGAAGAAGGAACCCCCTCCTCTCAGGGCGGCCTCGCTACCCCCCACCTGTCAGATGAATATGTGACCCAGAGAAGCCAAGGTCGGCGGGTTCCCCAGCCCCTCGGGGCAGACCCTGTCTCTCCCTGAGCTTCTACCTTCCGGTGCCCACATCCACGCTCTTTCAGGTTGCCCGTGTCCCTTCTGGTCTCACATTTGAGATACTCGTTCCTCAAGATCAAGGGGTCCCCTTGGCAGCTCAGATCTCCCAATGGAGGGAGAGACAGCCTACCCGCAACACAGTGCCACACCCCTGCTCACCAGAGCCCTCCTGTGATCTTCCAAATGGGTCCCAAGTCTGTCTGCCTCCCTCACCCCCCCCCCCCTCACCGATGTGATCCTCTGCTCTGTCCCATCATGGCTCCTCAGGCGCCCACCAGCTGGCCTTCTAATTCATTGGCTTCTTTTTGCTCAGTTCTGCAGTGGGCATTACTGAAGTTTCTGTGGGGGGTCAGATGCAAAGCACGTGACAGGTAACCCACCCTGGGGCCTCTCTCTCCTCTCTGGTGGGAAGGACGGCAGGACTTTGGGTGACTTGGTTTTATTCAACACTTTCAGTTATAATGCAGATGAGAAAAAAAAATCCTACATGACGAATGCTATGCTGTTACTTAGAAACCTGCCTCCATTCCCTGCGGTTTGCTTAGCCACAGTGGCTGACCGACAACCCCCTGATCCGGCCTAGCTGGGCCAGACTGCCACCCGCACACAGCCTCCTTCCCCGGGAATGTCTGGCTACACAACAGCCACCACCACAGGGTCTCGGCTGGACCTTGCAGACGCTTCGAGACATGCTTGAATATCCTGTGTCCAACTCCTTCCTGGCCCCCGCAGAACTGTCCACGCCTGCAAGGTGCCACGCGGGCAGGATGGACTCCTGGGGGTGTTCTGAGGCCAAAGAAATTTCTCCGAGCACAAGGACCAGCATCAGCGAGAGCAGTGGAAGCAGTCCCTTCCACTGAGTGGAAGGGACTCGGCCTGGGAGGGGCCGCACAGGGCCAGGGCCACCGAGTCTCACAGTCCCCCTCAGGTGCCAGCTCTGGGCGCCGTGATGCTGTGCGGCCTGCTCTGAGAGGAAGAGAGAGGGCCACGCCCAGGCACAGGGGCTGACAGGAGAGACCCATGTCTTCAGACAGGACTTTTACTCATTTTTTTTTTTAAAGCTGTGTGTGTGTGTGTGTGTGTGTGTGTGTGTGTGTGTGTGTGTGTGTGTGTGTGTTTGTTTTGGGTCATACCCAACGGTGCTTAGACCCACACTCCTGGCTCTGCACTCAGGATCCACTCCTTGCTGGGCCATTTGGGGTGTCAGGCATCGAACTGGGGTCAGCTGTGTGCAAGGCAAATGCCCTGCCTGTTGTATTATTGCTCCGCCCCCAAAACTGTTTTTTTTTTTTTTTTTTTTTTTGCTTTTTGGGTCACACCCAGCGATGCACAGGGGTTACTCCTGGCTCTGCACTCAGGAATTACCCCTGGCAGTGCTCAGGGGACCATATGGGATGCTGGGAATCGAACCCAGTTCGGCTGCGTGCAAGGCAAACGCCCTACCCGCTGTGCTATTGGTCCAGCCCCCCCCAAAACTGTTTACTTAAAAAAAAAAGTTAATTTTAAGCAACGTGATTTACCAAACTGTTATGGTATATTTACACACATTAAGCTATTATTTACTTGTGTTTGGGGGCCATGCCTGGCTGTGCTCGGGGCTGACTCCTGGCTCTGGTTCAGGGATCATTCCTCGAGATGCTCAGGAGACCACAGGGGGTACCAGGGATTGAACCCGCATCACACGTGTGCTAGGCAAGTGCCCTGCTCCCTGTACTGTGGCTCTGGGCCCTGGCTCTCATTTATTTTTAGGTTTTATTGACCCTTTTGGGCTGGAGCGATAGCACAGTGGATAGGGCCTTTGCCTTTCACACGGCTGACCCGTGTTCGATTCCTCCGCCCCTCTCGGAGAGCCCGGCAAACTACCGAGAGTATCCCATACGGCAGAGCCTGGCAAGCTACCATGGCGTATTGGATGTGCCAAAAATAGTAACAAATAAATCTCACAATCGAGAGACATTACTGGTGCCCGCTCGAACAAATCGATGAGCAATGGGATGACAGTGACAGTGACAGTTTTTGGGCCACACCCGGCGATGCTCAAGGCTCACTCCTGGTTCTGCACTCAGGAGTTACTCCTGTCGGGGCTGGGGGACCATAGAGGATGCCGGGCATGGAACCCAGGTCGGCCGCCTGGGAGGTAAGTGCCCCTGGACTATCTCTGTGGCCCCTAATCCGACTTGGGGCTGCCAAGGGAAGGTGGCTTCGCTAAGTGCCCGCGCTCCCTGCACCTGCTGAGCCAGAGGCTGGCATCCATCTCCTCAGCAGCAGACAGCCCCCAGGAACGGCGGGCTCTGTCCTCAGCTCTTACGGCCCCTCGGCCCCTTCTCCCCCGGCACTCACAAACAGCAGACACGGAAGCTTCTGGAATACAAACCTGCCCCCACGTGTGGCCCCCTAGAAGGGAGCCTTGCGCCTTTCTCTGGTGCTTAACCCACTTTCCGGACGAGGTGGCATTGCTGTCTACACAGGAGAGCTGGAAAGAGCGCCACTCCCAGAGGCGGGGAGGGGAGGGCCCCCCACATTCTCAGCTGAGCCCCCTGAGAGGGGGCGGGGCAAGGAAAAAGCCGGCTTTGGGGGTAGAACTCTCCACCCAGGAGCCGCTGCCTCAGCCTCCCACACTCCGGCCTCCCAGGGCTGGGGGTCTCTCTTCCAGAGAGCCTGAGCCAGAGTGTTTCAGAGGCAAAAGGCAAAAAAAAAAAAAAAAAATAGAGAGAGAAAAAGAAAATCATGTTTAATTTAAAAATTAGAAACTGGAGCAGGCTGTGAGCACAGGGGTTGATTGAAACAAAATTTAAATTCCTGTCAAGCCCATTTAAACACGGGGGCCCTTCATAGACAATTAGCTGCTCCCTGTGAACACGAGTTAACTCAGGCCTGGTCACTGCGAGGAGGGAGGCGCCCGGCGGTGAGGCGCCGCGGAAAAATTAGCCAAGATCAGGCGGGATGAGAGATGGAGGCGTCGTCGGCTAGAGCACAGGGGTCTGGAAGTGTAAACAAGACAAAAATCGATTCCTTGGTGCCCTCAAATCAATCCCCCAAAATGGTTAGGGCATCTGTTTCTGCTAAATTTTGTTTACATCGGCAGATTTGCCTTAATTGCGGTTGTTTATCTCCCCTGGTCCCCGGGGCCCTAATCTCCCGATTACTAATACTTAACACTCATTTCACATCTAAAGCTACTTCTAATCCTCAACAGGTTTGGGGGGCTCTTAAAATTATTGAAACCGCGGAGGCGGCAGGCGCAACCTCTTTGTGAAAGGAACATTTTCTTATCTACTACCAGCTGGGCCCAATCATCACCAGGGAAGGCGACAACAAAGGTGCTAAAAGGTTCTCCCACAATGAGAGCTGCTCCACCGGGGATTCAGAGGAGAAAACAGCGCTTTGATGGAAAAGCTGAACAAGAGGCTAAAGCAGTCCAGCCAAATAAAGTTACTGTCATAATCAAATGCTGTCAATCACCATGAAAATCCAATTAAAAATGGTCCAGCACGGTCCTCTTTAGTGGAAAAATGTACCCGGCGCAGCCCCGTTTCTGTCAACTCCACGCCGATCCCACGATTAGAAAATCCCGCTATTCACCGAATCCGAGCGCGGCCCCCCTCCCCCCCCGTTTAAAAAGCGATGCGGGCCATTCAGAAGCCGTCTAAGGGAGCCGGGACGCACACAGGCTATTGGTACACAATTAAGAGTTAATCGGGTTACATTCGAAAATCCCATTTTTATTTGTGCCCAGGGAACCTTTGCAGGAATAAATGAACGGTACCTACTTTCCTGCTTCGGAATCACTGACCATTTGGATTAAGAAAACAGAGAAACGGTAAACCAGGGTACTGGAAAGAAAGAGTCCCCACGCCGGCAAATGTCTCTCGGTAGACCCAGGCCTAATGTTTAATTCTAATCTTGAAAATTAAATAGAGGACAGAAGGCCCCAATGCCTCCACTGACTTTTTTTTTTTTTTTGCAGTCTCTAAATAGCAAGTGAACCTCAAAGTGTCGCAGGCAGACTTGGGGCCCGAATAACTGCGCGCCTGCGAGGGGCTTTGCGGAAACCACCAGGCCTGGCTGGCGATCCCCAAAGGTCTCTCTCAATACTGCTACAAATTCAAAAGCAAACAACCCATTAAACAAATCCAGCTGGTTACAACTGTAAATAGGAAGCTCCTAATATTTTTCCCCAGTCCTGGAAGTTCCTGGTTAGAGGCATTAATTATTGATACAAAATGCATCTATTTATCGGAGTGTACTCACAGGAAAACAAGTCGGTTGCCTTCAAGAGCAATTCCCAGGCTGCGGAGAGGAGCCCTGCGGATCCTTCTGGAGCCCCCAGTCGCCCCCCACATATGGCCGGCTCTGGGCTTTTCCAACCTCATTCATTACCCTGGAGAGCTGCGGGGCGGGGGCAGGGCTGGGAGTCTGATATCCTGATAAGGACCTTGGGGTCCCCTGCCATCAATCTAACGGGGCCAGGAGATGCTGGCCAGGTGGTCCCTGGAGGCTGCAGTCTCCAGTGACCTATTGATCTGGATCGAACTGCTGGGGGTCGGCTCCCCTGGGGTGGAGGCACAGCTCAGAGGTCCCAGGTGCTCTGGCTGTCTCCGGGCAGGGGCTGGCTGGCTCTGCTCTCTGCTCTCTTCCCTCATGTCCAGGCTGTGCTGGTGCGAAGTGCTCAGAGATAGGATCTCTGCAGACCCGGCAGCAGCTGAGAAACGCTGTCAGCAAATTATTATTATTATTTTTTGGTTCCAGGGCCACACCTGGTGGTGCTCAGGGCTTACCCCGGCTCCATGCTCAGGGATCACTCCTCACGGGGCTCTGGGGACTGTAGGGGACACCAGTGACGGAACCTAGGTGAGTCAGTGTAAGGCAAACACCTCCCCTCTGTCCTATCTCTCTGGATCCGAGAGCAGATTCTTGGGTTCCTATGACCGAGCATTACAGGAGGGACCAGAGGGAGCACCAGAGGAAGGAAACATCAGCAGAGGGTCAGGGGAACCTTCCGCCACGGGCTCCCTCACCCAGGCCCCAGCTCAACCGGCCACGTCATGATCAAATGCTTCAATTACCATGAAAATCCAACTCAAAAGCATTCCAACATGGCCTCCTCCATGGGAAAATGTATACCTGATTTCTGCAAACTTATTTGTACACACCCTGTGTATACATGTACCCTATTTAGAGACATACCTTATTTATATATGAACCCTGTTTACACACACATCATTTACACATGTGCCCTATTTACACATTTACCTGTTTACACATGTACCCATTCACACACGTAACTGTTCACACATGTACCTTTTCACTCATGTACCCATTCATACATGTACTCATTCACATAGGTACCTGTTCACACATGTACTGTTCACCATGTACTTATTCACACACATTCCCGTTCATCCATGTACCTACTCACACATGTACCCATTCACACATGTAACTGTTCACACATGTACCCATTCACTTATGTACCCATTCATACATGCACCCATTCACTCATGTGGTCATTCACACATGTACCCGTTCACCCATGTACTTATTCACACACGTACCCATTAACACATGTACCTATTCACTTATGTATTCATTTATACATGCACCCATTCACTCATGTACTTGTTCATGCAACCATTCACACCTCATGTACATGTTCACACATATACCCATTCACTCATGTACCTGTTCACACATGTACCTGTTTACACATGTACCCATTCATTCGTGTACATGTTCACACATGAACCTATTCACATATGAACCCATTCACACATGTACCTGTTCACGCTAACGGCACAGTGTGCAGCCTACTTGTTCCTGGGTGGGATTCCTCCCCCCTCGATCCATGGACATGCCTGTGTCCCTGTGTTCACTGTCAGGACAGGGCTTGGCTGAGCGGGGCTGGGGGGGCAGCACAGGAAGAGTGGCCAGGAGTCATCTCGTCCCTGGAGCAGATCAGAGACCTTGGGCCCGAGGACAAAGCTGGGCCAGGGCCTGAAGGACGAGACCGTGGTTCCCCGAGCTGCACTGAACGGGCTGAGGGCTAGCCCACAGTTCCCAGGTTGAACTCCGACGACACGCGGTCCTCTCCTGGCCCAGAGCCGGGCCCTGCAGTCCAGCCCCAGGGCACCTCGGTCACCCCGGGGTGGCCGAGACCCGGCACTCCAGTCCAGTGGGGCCAGTTCTACAGAGCACCCAGAGAGACCCCCAGCCTCATCCCCCCACGCCCTTAGGAGGCTTTAAACGCTCACCCAGCGAGTTTCTGACTGTCAATCATCGCCCGGCAACGCATGAAAATCAAACCACCACCTGCTCTGGCCCAGACTCGAAGACCCTGGGCCCTGCGCTCTTCTCTGCCTTCCTCGAGGCCCCGTCTGAGGACTCCACTAACTGTGCACATGGATGGACATGGACAGGCCCGATGCTCAGGCGCTGCTTCCAGTAAGAGGCAGCAGTCCTGGGGGCACGGGCAGGAGGGGAGAGTGCGAGGGAGGGTCCCGGGGAGGGGCACACCGAGGCCAGGGCAGTCCTGCACGCTCTGCAGACACGGGGCCCCCACATGCCACGGCCCGGGTTCAGCCCCCCGCAAGCGTGACCCTCAGGAGAGGCTCTGGGTGAGCCGCTCTGCTGCCCGGGAGCAAGACCCGGCCCCGCTGCCGGGGCCACCCAGCCTCGGGGTGGCTTGAAGTGCAGCACTGTGAAGCTGGCAGTCAGCCGGGGAAGTCAGCAAGCAGCGATGCAGGCGGGAGTTCAAAACACCGCAATCTTAAACGGGCACATCATCACATATTAAGAAATCTGACTTGACTGATGGAGGGAGGAAAGTTATCCTTTACTGGGAAATTAAAACTGTCAGATGGGGATGATCAAGGCACCACAGATCTATCTCGGCATCTCTCGGGTGACGTGTATGGAGAGACACGCGCACGCACACACACATTGATCGGCTAAAATCTCGTGAAAAGATTAAGTAGTCACGCCTATGGTAAAACAAAGCTTGTTTTCTGGGGTTAGAAGCTCTCTGTTCTTGCTGAAGTGCTAACGTGTCATCAAAAATTCAAATTAAAGCTGTCTGATTTAGTGCAATTTCAGGCTTCCAGACAGCGACTCTGTAATTACGTGCAATTAAAAAGCTAAAATCAACTTCTTACTAGTGGAATCCTATTTATAAGCAGACGCAAACAGATGATTTTAATGGCCTTCAAAACTTAAAAAAAAAAAACTCAACCCAAACAAACCAAACCACTGCAGGCCGTCAGCTGGGCCTGGTGTCGGCCGCGAGCCTGTGTGGAATTCCTCAGTGCAGTCACGACCCCAGCCGGGGTTCTCCCTGCAAACTCCGGGTGTCTGAGCTAATCCCCCAAAATAGACGACCGACTACAAATGTTGTCTACCAAAGCTGGTGGTCACACACCCACACGAGTGAGCTGCAAGGGACATTTTCAGTGTGGCTTGATAGCATCCAGGCAGCACCTCACTGTGGTGAACCCCACCACACTCAGACCTGGGGCAGAACCCCCTCAAAGAGGCTTAAACCCTTGGAGCTGCAGTGACAGTGCAGCGGGGAGCTGACAGGTTTAATCTCCGGCACCACTGATCGAGGGTCCCCTGGTCCCCACCAAGAGTTACATCTTGGGGCTGGAGTGGTAGCACAGCAGGTAGGGCGTTTGCCTTGCATGCAGCTGACCTGGGTTCAATTCCCAGCATCCCATATGGTCCCCTGAGCACCACCAGGAGTAATTCCTGAGTGCAGAGCCAGGAGTGACCCCCTATGCATATCTCCAAGCACAGAGCCAGGAGTTAGCCCTGAGCACCCCGTGTGTGGCCTCAAACCCAAACCCAAACCATAAGAAGCTCCAGCCCACGAGAACAACTGTCCACGGGAACAACTCCAGAGGGCAGGGAAGAGGAGGGGTGGGGGGGCTGGAGGTCCCTCACATTTGTATCTGGAAGGCCAGCAAGCCCTGGGGGCGGGGGGTGGGTGGGGAGGGGAAGAAGTGAACTGAAACTCATCTTTGATCACTCAGGAATTTTTCTTTCTTTTTTTCCTTTTTTGACTTTTGGGTCATACCCAGCGGTGCTTGGGGGCTTACTCCCGGTTCTGCACTCAGGAATCACTCCTGGTGGTACTCGGGGGACCCTATGGGGTGCCAGGGCTTGAACCCAGACCAGCTGCACGCAAGGCAAGCGCCCTGCCCGCTGTCCTGTTGCTCTGACCCATGATCATGCGTGGTGATGAGGAATCATCGCTGAGCCCGTGTGTTGGGAGAGTGACCACTTCGTCCCCTTGGGAGCCTTACAAGGACCCCCTGCTTGCAGTCAGGCCCTGTCCACCCTCCCCCTGCCTTCCCTGGCCTCAGCTGGTGCTGCCCGAGGAGGAACACTTTCCCCGTAGAAATGACCGGAAGAATCCTCACTGTCTGGCCATGCTTCCACGGTGGTCAAAGGGTGAGGTGCAGGCCGGACCAAAAGTACGTCAGCTAGGGAACCTGCCTTGTACACACGTGATGCAGGTTAAACCCCTGGCACCCCATATGGTTCCCCGACCCCCACGGGAGTGACCCCTGAGCACACAGCCAGGAGCAAGCCCCACAACCAAACTCCCCCAAAAGGTGCCCCAGACCTTCTGAGCCACAGGGAGGGCAGGAGCTTAAAAGTCACCACGGAATTTACATGCTGGGGAGGCGAGGTTGAATGTGGTTATTTCCCCTATTTTCCAGAGGGGCCCTGCGGGTACCCAGCACGTCCCCTTTCTTGATTAAGTGAGAGAGCTGCCAAAGTATCTGAAACTGTAATTACCATCGGGTTTGGAGGGACAGGAACGCTATCGGTGACAATTTAATTTAGAGGAGTTAAACAAGTTAACGTCTCCTTGCAAGTAATTACATGTTTAAACAGATTTTTCTGGCGCCGTTTGGTGTTTATTAGCCCCCAAACAATACCATCTCCTATACATAAAATGTTCGCTGAGAAATGCGATGCATTCAAGTTTGCAGCTGCTGGGATTCCGACGAAGGAAAACGCCATCTAACAGCGCTATTTGGATTCTAACTGGCATCCTCCCCCAAGACCCACACATGCTTGTATTTCCGGGCCCGCGAGTGACTTGCTTTCTAAGCAAAATGTCAAATTTCAATGGCCAGCCACATTCTGTGCTGCTTCTCGGGAGCCTGGATGGAAAAACCACAGCGCCTCGGAGATGCCCTGCTCTGGAAAGCATGTGGAAATGCAGAAAATAAAGAGGCATTACTGGACCCAGGGAGAAAGCCCACGTTTTTAAACAATTACCAGAGCAGTCGAGTAATAGCATAAAGACAATTTCTGCGCCAGCTTGCTCCTCTGAAATTCTTTCTGTCACCGAAGAGCCAGAACAGATAATAACTATTAGTAAATCAAACTCCTCTGCATTACCCAGCTGTGCCTCCGCATTTACATACAGATAGAATGGGTATATGTTTTTAATATGTATGTGAGACGCACTTGCACCACCGCCGAAGTGCGAGCTACAAAGGAGGCGGAGAATGAGGGTCGGATCAGCATGAGATAATAAAGTAGCCGAGATAAAGTATTAGCCGGCGATTGATCTCAAACGGGGATGCTGCTTCTTCTGACCTGATTACTTACTATGCATAGATCCCATTAAATAGAGCTTAGGCACGGAAAGCTCCCGGAAACACTCGAAATGCAGAGAAGGAAGGACGGTGGCCTTCTCCACCAAAGGGCAGCGGTGGAGGCTGCCCACTGCCCACGCCTGGCTGCAGCTCCAAGGTCCACATTAGGGGTAAGGCTGCATCTTCTGACAGCGGGTGGGAAGTGCGGGCGGAGCCCCCCCTGGCACCCTGCCCTTCCTGGGGCACCCCTCCAAGAATGCCTCCCTCAGTCCAAGCCACAAGCACCAGCTCACAGCTCGTCGAATGGGAAACCAGGGGCTGAACAGTCACGCCAGGCCAGGATCCGAGTCTCCTATCAAACACTGACAACAGCCAGACATCCCCCTTTGCAGAGACAGAAAATAAATGCAAATTCCCACCAGCAGATGTGATTTAGGGGTGTAATTTCAGGGACCCATGATTGAGCCCATCCCCTCAGTTTTGTGGGTGAAGACCACGGAGGTGGAGGCGGGAACCGGGACCCCCTGGCAGGGGCGGGAAAGAGCTTTTGGTGGAAATCCTGAAACTGATTGGGCTACAGAGGAGGTGGGTTCTGCACAAGGCTTGTCTGTGGCTGGAGAAAGCACAGAATAAGGTATTTTGGCCCCAACCCTTGAATCTAACACTCATCAAACATGTAACTCGAGGGCTGGAGACAGCATGGGCTTCAGACACTTGCCTTGCACACAGCTGACCCCGTCAGATCCTGGGCACCACATACAGTCTGTCAAGTACCGTTAGGAGGGAATCTCTGAGCATAGAACCAGGGGTCAGCCCTGAGCACCGGGTGCCTGGGGTGACCCCAAACACCAAACCAAACCAAAGCCCATGTCATTTGGCAAAAAAACAGTGGACCTGTCCTTCTCGGCCCGTCTCTGTGCCCCGCGTGAGGTGTTACATCTGCTTTTTGCTTCCTTCGCTGTGACTACCGACACCTGGGGGACCCTTGCTGTGTCTCTGCCTCTTGCCCACCCTCGTCTGGCTGGAGACCCCCCGGCCTTTCCTACCACCCGAAGCCTTGACACCCCTACTCGGGCATCTGCAGCCTCGCTATGCCCCACCTGCTCTCTGGGCCGAGTCTTCGCAGCGGGCAGCTTGGAGCTGAGCGAGGCCCCAGGGCTGGGGCACCCGGGCACAGGCTTCTCTTGGGATTTCCAGCAGGGTGGCTGGCCAGCGGGTCCTCCATGATGAAGAGGCAGCATGTCCTCGGGCTCCTGACCAGTGTGCCTGTGCCCCTGTGGCGTGGCTACCTGCACGGACACGCGCCCTCTGCTCTCGGAAAGGCCGCCCCCTCACTGAAGCAGCACTCAGACAAGACCACAGGGATGCCCCCCTTCCCTTGCCCGGAGGACAGTCCACGCAGAAAACTGGCTCCGACAACCAAGTGGCATTTCCGGAGATGGACACCATGGCTCTGGTTGCGGCAGTGGACTTTCTTTGGCCACTCCCGGGGAGGGGCTCAGCAGTCACTCCAGGGGGTGCATGGGGGACCACGGGTCACTGGGGATCAGGCCAGAGTGTCCACAGGCACACCCTGTGTCCCTGCGGCTATTTCCCAGGGGCCATGGCCCATGTCAAAGCTAGTTCAGTGCCAGCCGTACTGAGGACCATAGTCCTTAGAAACTCTCCATTAAGGGGCTGGAGCAATAGCACAACGGGTAGGGCGTTTGCCTTGCACGTGGCCAACCCAGGTTCGATTCCCAGCATCCCATATGGTCCCTGAGCACCACCAGGAGTAATTCCTGAGTATAGTGCCAGGAGGAATCCCTGTGCATCCCCGATGTGACCAAAAAATGCAAAAAAAAAAAAAAAATAAAAAGCAAAAAACCCACTTCTCCATTAAGATTCAACCCAGCCCCTGAAGGGCCTTTTCAAAGGTTCCCTTCCCCACAGAGCTCACCCCCATCCACACAAACAGAGCCCCTGAGCGCCGCAGCACTCTGAAGTCATCCCTTTATTCTCTACTCCCTGCGGACGTGTCTGCCTGACTGACTCGTCATCTATCTTGCTGAGCTGAGCACAGGGTTCGGCACATAATGGTCTCCATACACTTGCTACATTCAATGGTAAGACCCGGTTCTGTTTTCTCTCAAGATGATGTGGATCATCTTGATGAAATTTTTCATTTGTTTGTTGTGGGCCACAGCTGGTAATGCCCAGGGGGTTATTTCTGGCTACCCACTCAGGAACCATTCCTGGCAGTGCTTGGGAGACCATAACGGATGGTGGGGATTGAATCCAGGTTGACCACGTGCAAGGCAAGCGCCTTACCTGCTGTACTATTGCTCCAGCCCCTGAAATTCTTCTTTTTTTCTCCTTCAGTTTCTTTTTGGGGGACACACTGGTGGTGTTCAGGGTTTACTCCTGGTTCTGCACACCTGAGTCACTGCAGGCGGGGCTCAGGAGACCACATGGAACGCCTGGGATTGAACTGGGGTTGGCCGCGTGCAAAGCAAACAACCTAACCTTTGTACCATTGCTTCGGCCCCTGCCCCCTGAAATTCTTAAGTGTGTGTGTGTGTGTGTGTGTATGTGTCTGGAACTGGGGCTCAAATCCAGGGCTTCAAACCCGCAAGGCATCTGTACAGCCTCTTTCACTGAACTACACCTCAAATCTGCAACGGGACTTTGGAGTGTTTTGGGGCCACACCCAGTGAGCTCAGGGCTTGCTCCTGGCTCTGCTCTCCAGGACCACCCCTGACGGGCTAGGGGACCACGTGGGGTGTTGTGGACTGAACCCAGGGTGGCAGCATGCAAGGCCAGCGCCCTCCCTCTGTCCTCTCTTCCCGGTCCCTGGAGTGAATTCTTTATGCCGATCAATGGCTGTGCGCCAGGGAACCGCACTGGCTCCCACGTGCCCCGACAACCCTAAATAAGAGCATTAAGGGGATTTTCTAGGTCCAGTTTTAAAATGTCCCCATTTAGGACAGGAAAATGGATAAGCATCCTAGGAATAGCCATGAGAAGCTGAGATAATTAAGCAGCTTAACAGCCAAATGGGTTCTAACCCTTGGGGTTTCATGGCTTCAAGAGTTTAAACTTGAATTTTACATTTCATCTTCAAAAGTGACACACGGTCAGGGGTCAGAAATAGCTCAAGGCGCCGAGTGCAGGAGGCCTGGGTTCGATCCTCAGCACCGCAGGGTCTCCGAAGCACTGCTGGGAGTGGCCCCCGAGCACAGACTAGCTCCTGAGTGCCATCTGGTGTGGGGGAAAAAAACCCAACCCAACAGTGACAGCAAGGATGGTATTTAGATGTGGGGCTTTTTTTTTTTTTTTTTTTTTTGCTTTTTGGGTCACACCCGGCGATGCACAGGGGTTACTCCTGGCTCTGCTCTCAGGAATTACTCCTAGCGGTGCTTGGGGGACCATATGGGATGCTGGGAATCGAACCAGGATCGGCCACGTGCAAGGCAAACGCCCTATCCGCTGTGCTATCGCTCCAGCCCCCAGATGTGGGGTTCTGCCGTATCTGTTGACTCCGCCAGAAACAGGAGATAACCCCACCTTGAGCACCCACTTGAGGCACGGCTCCAGCACGGGGCTTCTGATCTGGCCCAACACTGAATTCTGATGGACTCAGGCCGGGACCCACTGTGGCCATGGGGGGTCAGGGCCATGCCTGGCGATCATGGACCAGTTCCCTGACGGTGAGTCTCTAACTCAGGGTACTTCCCCCGGCCCCATTTTTGGGTGTCTTCCTTCCCCGTGGAGAACACGGGCCAGTGGAGTGGGGGGGGGGGAGGGGGAATTCAACCACCCCACAGACCTCCCAGCTGTGCATCCTGCGCTGGAGCTCCCCTGCGTGGGAGATAAACTGCTCTTTTCAAGAAAGGCGCCCCCCCTCCCCCCCACGTGACAAATGGATCCTATGGTTTGTACATTTCTAGAATTCTCTCAGCCTCCAGATGGGAACACCATCAAATAGCTCGTAGGCAGAGAGGGAAGGGAAAAATTAAAACCATTAATATGCTAGGGGAGAGAGAACGAGAGAGAGAGAGAGAGAGAGAGAGAGAGAGAGAGAGAGAGAGAGAGAGAGAGAGAGAGAGAGAGAGAGAGAGAGTGAGAGAGAGGGAGGGGGAGAGGGAGGGAGAGGGAGGGAGGGAGGGAGAGAGGGAGGGAGAGGGAGGATTGGGTTTGGGTTCTGTCCTCTGGAATGGGTACCCCCAATACAGCAGAGATTCTTCAAACCACGGACACCCCATTTCTCCTTTCCCATACTCTGCTGGGTCCAAGATTTTTGCCCAAGGAGCCAGGCCTGACCGTCTACTGAACCAAAGAAGTCTTCCAACATTCCGCCATGTCCCGAGTCCCGGCGAGCCAAGGGCACTCGCTACTGTTCCACCTAACAGGAAAGGTTTGTTTGCGTCCAACTAAGTCGTGGGAGGAATAATGTGAAAGTGAGTTCAGGATGCTTCGTCCTGTGATGCCACTTCTCACTGCAGTTCATGGCTCTATCGGTATTTTGGCATTGTTGCTGTTTTGGAGCCACATCTGGCGATGCTCAGGGGTTACTCCTGGCTCTGCACTCAGGAATTACCCCCGGTGGTGCTCAGGGGACCATATGGGATGCCCAAGATCAAACCTGGGTTGGTTATAGGCAAGACAAGCACCCTCCCCGCTGTGTTCTCTCTCCAGCACCCCCTAATAGGAAGTTTTTTTTTTTTGGCTTTTTGGGTCACACCCAGCTGTGCACAGGGGTTACTCCTGGCTCTGCACTCAGGAATTACTTTTGGCGGTGCTGGGGGACCATAGGGGATGCTGGGAATTGAACCCGAGTTGGCCGTGTGCAAGGCAAACGCCCTACCCAATGTGCTATCACTCCAGCCCCAGAAGTTTTTTTTTTAAAAACGAAAAATGTGTCCCAGCACACCCCAAGGCATCCTGCTGTAATGAGGTACTGAGATACTATTCTACACCCCCCCTTACTTGCTTCCTGGCCCTCTTGCCCCATCTGTCCACCGCAGCAGTCCCACACGGATACCTCCATCCCGCGCATCCACGGGTATTAGGACGAGCTGCAGTGGCCGCCTTCCCCAGCACCGCGGCACCGTTTACACACTGGTCCCGATCCCGGGAACCCGCGGTCGGAGCTGCGCTCTCCAGCCGCAGCTCCACGCGCCAGCTAAGTGGGTCTCTCTCTCCAGAACCTGTCCGAGTTTGCTCAAGCGTGACCGACGATAAGAATTTCTCCACCATCAGTGCCTGCCCCTCTCAAGAGTTAACAAAAAAAACTCTCGGGGACAGGAGAGCCGCAGAGTTCCGAATTCCAGCAGTTTCAGCCTGACTCTGCGCTGGACCTTGGAACTGCCCCAAAGTCCAGGGGCAATGTGAGGGTGGAAACGCCTCTCAGTCCAGTGCTCAGGTCTCAGGCTAAAGGGGAACAAGAGTTTGTCACCCGCTGATGTTTGGGGCTGAAATCTGCACTAGCAGAAGTTTGGGTCACTGGAAGCATTAACCGGTATGGTTAACACAAAGGCTGACAACTTCTGACCCAACACCTGTGAAATGCAGAGCAAAGTGGTGAAGGGAAAAAAAAAATGGACAAAATGTGCCCCAATGCAGCAACTGACAGCGGAGGAATGGTATGCAGAACAGAAAGGGAGAATGATAATTGTTATTTACTAATGCTCCGTCCCAACATTCACTCCGACAGCTTGTGCACTGTCAAATCAACACTCTGCACTAAATAAATGACCGTTTGGGAATTGTGAGGGAGCGTCTCTGTTCCTCACCCTGCTCATAGAAAATCTGTCATTCGCAATCAAAGAGAGCATCCCTGGTGCTGAGAACACAGCCCGGCAGCCCCGGAGCTGTCTCTTTCTGGGGAAAGACCAAAGACTCCCATTTGCTTGATCTTTTGCAGCCCATCTGATCTTGGTCTGCGTGAATCGAAGAGGACTTTGTCAAACGGGCAGGATTTCCCGCCCGGCTGCACTTGCAACTTTGCATGCGGACAGACCACCTTGGCTGCCGACCCTCTGGGTTTTCCGAGCCCACAGGAGCCAATGAGGGCATGGAGGGAAACCGATGTCAAATTGGGATGCTTAAGTGAAGCGCAGGAACAGAATTTTGTCCGGCACGTCAGCATGGCGGCAGGTTTTCAGAAAGCAAAAGCAGGAGGAGAAACGCTGTGCAAAGCCCGTCCCAAACGAAGGAGACCACGTTGCCCTCCAGAGCCCGGGCTGCTTCCTGCTTCCCTTTGGCCCTTCGGACAGAACGCTGAGCCCGGGCAGAGAGCACGGGAACCCGAGCTCAGCTGAACAACGCACGTACCATCAGTTCCTCCGGGGCGGGTCTTTCCTTCGGCTGCTTCCGCATGCTAAGGGAGGAAAAGAAACTCCCGTGTATCATTTGCAAGTTCGCACTAGAATTCCCACCAGAGCCCGAGTCCCTCCAGGTTTCTGGGTGTTTCTGAGATTCATCACGCTCAGTTCTTGGCTGGGGGGGTCAGCATGAAGTTTCATTCACTTTATTTGGTCTTTAACCCAGTGATTCGGAGACGGGAGGAAACATATGAGTCAGAAACACTAAGATATGTGTGTTTGGAGTTACTCCCTAATACAAAGAGTAAAATAATAAATTTAAATTTATTCTATTTTGACTTTTTTCCCCCTGGGCCACGCCTGGCAGTGCTGGGGGTGGAGGGTATGGGGGGTTGGCAGTAACGCCTGGTGGTTCTTAGGGGACCCTGCGGGTCAATCAGGGATCGAACACTGGCTGTTCGTCCTGATGATCTAGCTCTATAACATTAATATGCCCCCTCGTCCCCCAAACTTTAAAGCAGGAGTACCTTCTTCCTCAGTTACAAATTGTTCTAAAGTTATAGTTAGGGGGTCAGACAGACACTCTTTCTGGTAATCAGGATAAGACAATTAGGGAAAAAAAACACATGATGACAAAGTCAAATGAGAAAACATCTCATTCCTTCCTATGAAGGAATATGAAATGTTAAGAGAGAGGGGACCAGGAGTGGAGGTATGGTCACAGGTTAAAGATGGTCTCTAGTTGTGACTCTCTCTCTCTCTCTTTTTTTAGCTGATACAAGTTGGAAGGTAATTCCTGCTATGGGAAAATCAAGTTTGTTTAAGCTGCTTAAAGCATCACATTCCTCATACACAATATTTATCTCCCCTGCGCTAGGTGTGATTAGTGGCCTAGAGCACATGCTTAGTTCTGTAGGGAAGCACCCAGAGGTGGGGAGGAGGAAGCTGTGGGCAGCTGTCTACTAAGGACCGGACTTGGGCTAAGCTCTAGTCCAGTCTTGAACATGTCTGTGGGGTCATGGCATGAAAGGAAGTGGCACCTGGCAAACACGCAGACTCTGGTTCTCTATGGAACAAAACCTCACCCTGTCCCCCTCAAAGGAAACCCTTCCTGGGATCCCAGAATTCTCTAACAGTCGGGTTTTTTTTTTTGCTTTTTGGGTCACACCCAGCGATGCTCAGGGGTTACTCCTGGCTTTGTACTCAGGAATTGCTCCTGGCAGTGCTTGGGGGACCATATGGGATGCCGGGGATTGAACCCGGGTCGGCCACGTGCAAGGCAAACGCCCTACCCGCTGTGCTATCGCTCCGGCCCAACAGTCGGTTTTTTTTAAGTAGAGAGATTTAATGATCGTTCGGTAAACAAGAACCGTAGTTATGAACCATTAATGACAAGGAGGACATTTGCCTTCCCTATAAATAACCATATGCACCTCTCAAACGCTGCATCCATTAGCGAGGAAAGCAAGCTGCCTCGCTAGTGCAGTTGGTAACAGTCCTAATCTGACATTCCAAAGTGGCTCTATCTCCTGGGAAAACAAGGCGATTACCCGCCATCATTTCCGCTGCTGCTTGACATCTGCGGAAATCGCGACGCAGGTTATCTGGTCCTGTCTCTAGAAAACTTTCACCGGGAGCTGAGCACATCCGGAGGGGGAGGAGGAAGGCAGAGTCTCCTCTGATTAGCTCTCTGGCCCTTCCCAGTGTCAGATGTCAGAGTCTGATGGGTGTGGGGTCCTGCCACACAGCCTGCATCTCCGGAGTGATGCTCAGCCAGGAGGTCCAGGCAGCGTGGGGGTGGGACAGCTGCTCGCTTTCCAGGGCTGGCGCTGCACGGAGGCCGCCCTGTGACGGGCTTCTGACTGATACTACACTCCTCATAAGCAAAGGAAGACGGATTTTTTTCATGCACATTTCTGAATAATGGGGTGAGCGTTCTTAACGAGCTCAGGAGTTCAGGGTTTAAACAAGATGGACACTTTTAATTTTTCCCCCAACGGGGCACGCCTTGCAAAGATGCTTGCGAAGTGAAACTCATTTTAATAAAAGCGAAGAAATATTCTATAAGGATTTTAAATAAATAGAAACAATGTTCATAAAGAATTTTCAAAGTGGGAGGGGGTAGGGGTGAGTAGGGGAAATCTTCTGGCTTACAAACGGTCCTATAGAATATAAAACTGCACAAGACATTTTTATTAAGAGGTAACATATTACACTTAGTCAAAAAGGTGATAAAGCTTGACATTTATATTAAGGAATATTTCTTGCTTTCACTTTAGTGTAATCATCAGCTGGATCACGGGAGGCGTGCGCAAGCGTTCATTTTAGTAAGGAATCCTGATAACACCGTTTCCTAATACCCCATGAACAAAGTGATGGATAACCGTAGGAATTTCAGGAAAGAGGAAAGAGAAGTTAAAGATGATTAGAAAGGAGTTCCAGAACACCTGAGATGGTTCCTAGTAGCTGTGAGTCTAGCTTTGGAGTTGTTGTTCTGTTTTTTTTTTAATTTTTTTTTTGCCACACCTGGCTGTGCTCAAGGCTTAGTCCTGGCTCTGTGCTCAGGAATGACTCCTGGCGGTGCTCGAGGGATCATATCCAGGTTGGCTGTGAGCAAGGCAAGCATCCTACCCGCTGTACTATCTCTCCGGCCCTTGGTGTGGTCATTCTGGCACCTGAGATAAGGGATGCTCATGAACGGAGAACAGGGGTGATGTAAAGGGGTAATTAAAGAAAAACTCATTCTATGGGGTGTGGGGATAAGGCAGAAGGCTAGAAAAGCACGCTTGCAGAAAAATGTCATTTCCTCAGGTATAAAATGACAAGGGGCTGCCTTGAGACTACCGGGTCTCTGATCTCAACCCTCAGGGTGACTCTCTGTCCTTGAATGGCCGGTGCCAGCAGGCCCTAACGGAACCACGTTTCCAACAGCCATGTCCACAGAAATAGCCACTAGACTCCCTTTTAAAATATAACCAAAGATGAAAGTTACTTCCTGAAAATCCAATGAATGGATACAGCAGGGCTGTGTTCGCTAAGTGACAGTCTCATGGGTAACTGCAGGTTTTGTGAGGGAACTGAGCGTCGTGTGTCTGTGAGAGGGGCTACGAAGCAGAGCACTTCTGAGAAGAGAAGTGGAGAGCAATGGTTAGCTGTGTCCCAAGAAGTAGCTCAACTCTCAGCTGTTTAGTTAAAACAGGAAAGAAAAAAAAAAAAGAAGCAGCCTGGGAAGGATGTTGATGACCCTTTGTGTAAATAACGTTTACAAAATTTAAACAATTTCTTCAGCTTTGGTGCCCCATCTGCCCCAGGCCCCCCTCTTCCCCTGCTGGACCCCCAAGTCCTTCCCTTCTACAAAAGGGAGCAGCCAGAAGGTCTCACGGAGCTGCCGAGTTAATGACATGTATCATTTACATTGAGGGCATGGCATGTTTGCAAACAGGCTTACCACTGAGTGATGAAATGTACAAATGGCTCGGAGAACTCGCCAACCGGAAGGACGGGCGAATCCTGGGAGGAAAAACAAGTCATCAAAAGTCACGTCCACGCCTCTCCCTCCCTCGTATCCCCGTCCGTCCGGTCCCTCGTCCCTCCTGCAGGAGCAGGATGACACCAGGATCCCAGCCTGGGAAGGGAAGAAAACGAGGCCGCTTCCAATTAGAGAGGCTTGTCTACCACCCCCTGTCCATGTTTATTTAAAAAAAAAAAACACAACAACTCCAAATTTAAAGCCGCACACATTTTCCAATGGTGAGAAAGAAACACGAGAGCCAGGAGGGGGAGGAGGTGAAAAAGGGACAATGATAGCCACAGGGTAGGAAAGAAGGTACGAAAGTGTAAATGAGAAATTAATGATTATTTAAGTAACACACAAATGGTCTTGTAATTAACAAAGAGCTGTGAAATTATTCTTGTGTTGACCTTTGCTTCTTTTACTGGATTTGCTATTTATTTACACTTTCCCTTTTATTTTATTTACATTTGTTTGTATACTCAAATGCTCTTAAGAGCTAGTTCTCAACAGATGCATTTGGGTCAGTTTTTTTTTTTCTTTCTCCCCTTTCTTTTAATTCTAAAAGAAAGGTGGCCTTCCTCTTCTTTTTAACAGCAGAAGCTGTTTCCTGAAAGGGAATTTCAGCCTTCTTACCAGTCTAGGCAAACTCAGCCTCTGAGCAAACCCGTGAATGAAGAACACAATTAGAAAATTCCCACCTTGCCCCAGCAAACAGAACTGGGTAGAGGTGAGAGTCCTCCAAAGGAGCAGAAAACGGTATAGCCACAGACTCCAAGCCCCCTTGAAACACCGGGCGCAAACCCCATTATCATCAGCACAGGAAGGCTTTAAGAATTTAGGAGTTTTTCCAAGAATGACAGAGAGCGCCCCTGTGTTTATAGTGTAGTGGCTCAGGATGTAATGAAATTACACTGCAGAGTACTTTAACAGCCATCTCATTAGACCTACAGTTGGAACAAGAGCCACATAAAGTAGGCAGCTGCAAATGACTGCATTCTCATCTATTCTCATTTGCTATTAAAAATACCTTTCGGCGGCTTTTTCCCTCCCTGACACCCCTACACAAAGTGCCCCGCAAAGTATGATACATGCACCTATTTAAATTAACAAAGGAATGACTTATTTTAATCTCACTGTGCTTTGGAGTGCTTTGGCCATTTGGATGAGCAATATATCATTACATACAACCTTCCAACGCTGCAGGCAAGAGACTCGGAGCATGCAGCATTTGGTGAGAGCCAAACAATTTCTCTAGCACACAACTGTGTCAAATGCATGCATGTATTCATTATTGAGAACGAGAGGAAATGGCTTTGATGTAGTGGAGAGGAGAAGATGATGAAAGCACCTTGCAATATGTGTGTCATTATCAATGGTGGCAAATAGAACCGCACAGCCTCCTATGTGATTAGTAAATATACATATAATTGCTGTGGCCAATTATCAGAAAAATGAGATCGGTAATTACAAGACAGAAAATTAACTAGAACTCTTATTAAGGCTTTGTTTCCAATTCAAACAATTGAAAACTGCTGGAAAATACAATTAAATCAAAAGGAACCGAGAGGATCAAAGCTGCCCCCTCCCCAACTCCAACAAGGCTATGAGAAAAGGAAAAGTGAGCGAGATATTTCTGAGTTTTGGCATTTCTGCCTTCTTTGCATTTACCGAGTACATCCAGAGAAAGGGAGGATCGTCAGAAACTTAAAATTCTCCTTCAGCAGAGAAAAGGTTCCGATAAGAAAGGAAAACAAAGGGAAACGGGGGTGGAAGCAAACCTGGCCAGGTTCAAAGGATTACACGCAGGCATGAGAGAGAGAGAGAGAGAGAGAGAGAGAGGACTTAAGAAACAGCACTGAGCAAATTGTCCACTCAAAAGAAACAAGCCACACAATAACATGACAAGTCTTCAATAAAGGTACTATAAAATGGTCACAGAAGTCCCATCGGTTTGAGGAGCAAAAATAAAACATGATATCAATTTCAGCCCGGCCTGTTTTAGGAAAGCTATATATATATATCACTGAGCGCACAGCATTCTACAAGGCCCAGTTGGAAAACTGACATTTTACAGTCTCAAAAACTATTAGTAGAAAGCTAGTTCAAAGTCTGAAGTACGAAAACTATGGACCCGGGTCAGGTAGTTAATACTCTAAGTCATTTCTTCCTGAATTTTTTTTGGAGGCTGCCATACTCAATATCTCAGTAGTAGTTGTTTTAAAATGCAATTACTTTGTGTGTGTGTGTATGTGTGTGTGTGTGTGTGTGTGTGTGTGTGTGTGTGTGTGTGTAAGCCTGGCTTCTTGATGTGATCATTTAGCAAGATGGTTAAGATTCTGGGGTGATTTTCTACAAGGATCCTAGTATGAAGCTGATACTAACGTGGGCCTCATTTCAAAGTATGATGCCAATTAATGACCAAGAGTCAATTAATAGACTAGGAAACATGATGAAGATGCAAATTCAACACAGATGAGAAGCAAAATGAGGAAATGTGACATCTTTGCATGGGTAGTTAATTTTATTTAAGACCTGATATTGTAGCCTAGTAAGTTCTTCAGAATATAAAACTATGGAACACTGGGTGGTACCCATGAATAATTTATCCCACTGGTGAAAATGCCAGCCTAAGTCGACTTTGCAGAACCACTGAGAGTGGATTCTCATCTCTGTGGGGCCTGGGAAGAATCATTCAAAGATGTCGGGAAAATTCTCATCTCACACGCATAATGCCATGTACTTCTTTTTATTCTGAAACCCAGGTCTCTTGCATATGTCAAAGGGGTTTTCTGAGCTATGATGTATGTGTGTGTGAGAGAGAGACATAGAGAGAGAGGGAGGGAGAAAGGGAAGGAGAGAGAGGGAGAGAGGGAGGGAGAGGAAGAGAGGGAGGGAGAGAGAGGGAGAGAGAGGGAGGGAAAGAGCGACAGAGAGAGGAGAGAGAGGGAGAGAGGGGGAAGAGGAGAGGAACAGGGGGAGAGAGAGAGAGAGGAAGAGGGAGAGAGGGAGAGAGAAAGAGAAAGAGAACACGTACCACATACAGACATGGGCAAAAGGGTAGCAAAGGAGTCCAGTTCCACAAAAGCATGCAGGTTGTTAATACCATAACGCAAAGCAAGTAAACAGAGTTGATGGTCTTTACCACACTGAGTATGTATGTTTAGTGTTTCTTTCCTTTTAAAAAATTTTTTTTTATTTTATTGAATCACCATGCAAAAAGTTACAAAGCTTTCAGGTTTAAGTCTCAGTCACATAATGATCAAACCCCCATCCCTTCACCAGTGCACATGTTCCACCACCAAGAACCCCAATATACCCCCCTCACACTCCCCCACCTGAGTGGCTTATGATCTTCACTTTATTCTCTCTATACTTTGAATACTTTCAATATTTCAACAGAGAACTCACTATTATTATTTGGAATTTTCCCCCAACAATCAAACCTGCTGAAAAGGCATCATTTGATAATTTGTTTTTCATGGCTGAGAATGAAGATTCTATGAGCTCGAGGCCGCGAGGTTTTGGATTTCTGATATTTTAGCTCAGTTCACAGTCTAGATGCATTTCTATAAGAAGCCGCTGGGTGCCAAAATGGGTTAGCAGACCTCCCAGATCATAGTCTTTAAGAAGCAGAGGGGCCGTTTTGTGTGTGGCTGCTCTGGATCTATGTTTAGTGTTTCCTAATCAGTGGGGCCAGCAATTGAGTACGAGGACCCCAGGGAGGAGCCTGGGCCCTGCAGGGCTAAGGACTCCCCACACTACCCTTTTAGTACCGTGGGAGCTTGGGGAGATACTCGGGACCATATGGTGCTGGGGACTGAAACAGGGCTGGCTGCAGGCATGAGGCACGCACCCAAACCCCAGTACTCACTCTCTCTGGCCCTTTGCTGGGGGTTTTTAAGACAACTTACCTACTAAGAGCCCCCCCCCCCCAGCTCCATTTTCAAGCAAGTTGAATGAGAAGTTAGATTAGGTCATGATGTAAAAAAATCTCCATGCAAACCTGAGAACTTTGTAACTTTCCACATGGTGATTCAATAAAAATATAAAAAAAAATCTCCACGCACCCTCCTCTTTGGTGATCTGATTCAACATCTGTGCCAGTTCCCTGATGCTCCCTGGAGAGGGGACGAATGTGGGGTGTGAGAGAGAAGGGGCACGTGCAAGGGCTTTGGAGGACCTGGTCAAACAGGTGCTGTGAGCTACCCATAGTGTCTGTGAAATACGGGCTCAGGCAAGAGAAAGAAATACACTTCAAAAACACACACCTGAACTGGAGAAGGGGTTACACTGAGAGCTCTCTGGGCTGGCCGAAGCCGACTCGGGACACTGTTAATAAAAGTCACTCTCTCTAACCCCCGGCACCATACTTCACCTTGAGGGCTTTAGGGGGATGCTCGTCTGCTGAACTTCTAAGCGTGGAGCTATGGCATCAAACTCCGGACACAGCCTTAACCAAGAGCCTTAACCTGCGATTCTAGTCCCAGATCAACTTTAGAGCCTGGAGAAAGGCATGTCGGCTGTTACCCAACAGGCAAGTGTTCCCTCAAAACAGCAGCCATAAACCATTCCCATAAGTGATGCTGGTCACCCGGGACAGACTTCCAGTCGTGGAGGTCTCAGTGTGACTACCTGGTCAGCCCCTTCTGCGAAACCACTGGGACACGGGCAGGCGGCTCGCAAGAGAACAGCGAAGGACAATGGGAAAAAAGTTTGAGTGATGCCTTTGCCTGGTGAATAATGAACAGTTCAGGAAGGTCAACCCATTACAACTGAAACTGTTTAATTATTAATTATGCGCAATCTATGAGCAAAAGGACAAGTTCAGAATGTTTAATGTATGCTAACTTCCACTGGACTCTCTCTGGGTATTTTGTTATTAGCACTTGTCAGCAAGGTAGTCAGGCATAAAAAAAGGCAAGCAGCAAAAAGAAATCTGTGTGTGTTTACACGTGTGTGTATGTGTGTGTGTGTGTACAGTCAAATAGATGGGGAGGGGAGCAGGGAGAAGAGGGGAGCAGGGAGAAAGGAAAGCCTAATTTCAGTCCCCACTTAACTTGTAGAGGAAATGTTTCAATACTACACTTTTGCAACCTGGAGAGGAAGTAGGTAAGCTGGATTCTCCAAATACTGCGAACAAAACCCAAGAAAAATGATTTTGAAATCAGTGATTTACTGGGGAGCTTACTGTTAAAAAGGCAGAGTTCTCTCTTTCTCTGTCTCTCTTTTTCTCCTCCGCTTTATCTCGGCTTTGAAAAGATGCGGGTCATTAATGTTTACTTATGTATATGGATGTCAAATCTGTAGACTCTGAATAAATGTAGTGGGTGTTGTATCAAGATCAATTCCCTGGCAGCACCTCTCAGAGTTGGGGTCCTGGCGGAAGGGTAAAAGGATCTCTCTGTATTTTTTCCTAAAATTGCATGCAACTCAAATAATGTCAAAAGAGAAAACTGAACATGAAAAAGGTAAGGAGCTATTTCTAAAAATAGTGATGAGGTCCAGATTCTCAGTAGAACTCTGCTTTTTTGGGCAGAAAGGGGGGAGGGGGCTGCGTCCGGCTGGCTCTGCACTCAGTGACCACTCCTGGCAGTACACAGAGGACCCTATGGGATGCCAAGGATCGAACCCGGGTCAGCCACATGCAAGGCAAGCACCTTCCCTCTGTACTACCACCCTGGCTGGACATAGCTCTGCTCTGTCTCAGGGGGAACCCTGGCATAAACATTCAACTGGAACAAAGTTAAGCGGACCGTGCTCTCAAAACACATGCACGGACTTCATTTTTGCTCTTAATTCATAATCAAGAATAACGATGGAAGCAGGCAATGGGAGTTCAGGCACCGCCAGGGCACAGTATTAAAATACCACCTGCAAACAATACAATCATTACTTATTTATGGGTTCGTTCTTTCACCAATTTTCTTGGCCACCTACCATCTCTAAGGCAACACGCCTGGCACTGCGGGATGACTGATACTTAATCTGCTGTTGGGGAAGGTAAACTGACCTATGGGATGGAGAACACGGCCCAGCAGGACGGTGAACTGCGGGCACGAAGGGTGCAATTCAGCACGGCTTGGCGAGTTACTCCATTACTTTAGGACAGTAATGGAGGTGTGGGTGGGAGGCTGGAAGACGGTGATACGCCTTCCCTATGCTGGAGAGAACACGGGGCCCAAAGAACTGTGAGCATCTTCCTCCTCATCCTGCTCTGCTCTGTATGAAACATGTAGTCTCCAATGCAGGAGTCAAGACTTACCAGCAGCAAAAACATAATAAAGAGATAAAGGCCTTCCTGAAAAATCTCAAGCTGCTGGCAGCACTAAACTCTCAGTTCTGCTGTGCTGTGAGTCCAGTAAGGTGACACGGTGAGTTCAACCCTATGTGGAAAATCCTCTAATGGTTTCAAAAAAGAGCCCGTGGGAGACTGCAGAGCCAACAAGCACCCAGGCGGCGAGCAGACAGACCCGTCTGTAATCCGACCAGTACTGACGGTTCCACTCTGCAACCGGGCAAGGGAATCTTTCGATTTATGCCCGATGTTCCTTTGGTGTGGCCTAACAATTTCTGGTTCTGAACCCTGGGGTTCATAGAGCACCCTTCAAGGGTTCCACAAAGGTCACCGGGGAGCCCAATGGCTTCCCCTCAGGCATCATGGCATTTTGCCTTGTTAGACCCCAAATTGGATTCTGACCCTGTTCTACTCACTGCCTTAAAACAGCATCTTCTGGAGACAACTGGGAGACCTCACAGCACAAACCTGCTTTCGACTGGGAAGGAAACCTACTTTGTAGGAAAAGAAGACACGTTGGGGCTGCCCCTCAGAATCTAAAGGAGCTAGTCTGCAGGACCAAAAATCCACCGACCCAACTGCCAATCAATAGTGGATGGGTGGAAAATGAACTCTGGATTTTATTTTGTTTATTTGCTTTTGTTCTGGAGCGATACCCATGGTGCTTAGGACGCACTTCCGGTTCTGCGCTCAGGGATCACGACTGGTGGGGTTCAGGGGTCCAGCCGGGGTGCCTGGGATTGAACCCGGTTGGCCTTGTGCAAGGCAACTGTCCTACCCGCTGTACTCCGGCTCTGGGCCCTAGTTTTACTATTCCGAGGGTGGTCACTGCCCATCTGTGTGACGTTTCTGCTCTAAGAGACAGTGGCAGGAGGGCGGCATGGACAGGGACCCATACACAGAGGGGCAGGGTGGGCTGTTGAGAACGGCCCAGTTTAAGATGAATAAGCCATAATCACAGGCCAGGTTTGTACAAAGTCAACCAGAGCTTCTTAAAAACAGACCTAGCAAAGCGTGGCTATTCGGGCAAGAGCAATCAGTGTTTGGTCATGAAGAGTATTTATGTTCTCACAACGCAGAAGGAGGTGCCTGACCCAGGGGCCGTGAGGGGCAGCACTGGGTCGGGTGTGAGGCTTCCGGCCACAGTGGGGGGTCATCTGGGAAGAAAGCCTTTGCCCCTCCCCGCCTGCAGACCAGAAGCCCCTCCTCTGACTCATCCTGCTTCCACAGCGAGCCTTGAGCAGTGAAAGTGAAAGATGATTCAATTTCCACACTGGGTCACCCCCTGCTCTAGGCTGCAGACATGACAAATTACACATGTGGGCACTTTGGTGTGAAGTTCTGTCCACGGGGTCCAGGCCGACAGTAGCAGCTCATTTAACCCGTCGAAGATGAACCCAGAACCCAGGGCAAAAAGGCCTGATTTTCTACCACTGAAATTCCCACCTTACCCGTAAGCCCCCCAGTCAAGGGAGAGCCAGCTGTTAGCGTGTGAGCATAGTCAGATGGCTTATAAAGGACAGAATATAAAGAGGCAGGTCTAAAGGAATCTGTCCCGGGGTAACTGCAATTTGAGAGATATTCCCGATTTTCTTTTGTTCCTAAATCCTTTGGAAGTTCTTAAGTGTTGGATAAAAGAGAAGAGGAACATATATGTAATTAATGTTCAACCAAAACCTTCAGTCCATCAAAAGTCTTTTTTTTTTGGGGGGGGTCACTTATAAGATTTACACTTTGGGGCTGGAGTGGGTAGGGTGTTTGCCTTGCACGTGGCTAACCTGGGTTCGATTCTCAGCATCCCATATGTCCCCTGAGCACCGCCAGGAGTGATTCCTGATGCAGAGCCAGGAGTGACCCCTGTGCTTCGCTGGGTGTGACCGAAAAGAAAAAAAAAGAAAAAAAGATTTACACTTAGATATTTTTTAAACATGTGGCAAAGATCTTGATATTTTATAAAATTCCTTGTTTTGGAGAGTTTAATAAAGAATGGGGGGGCTGGAGCAATAGTACAGTGGGTAGGGCATTTGCCTTGCACCAGGGCCGAACCAGGTTCGATTCCCAGCATCCCATATGGTCCCCCGAGCACCACCAGGAGTAATTCCTGAGTAAAGAGCCAGGAGTAACCCCTGTGCATTGCTGGGTGTGACCCAAAAACAAAAACAAAAAAATAAAGAATGGGAAAATGGATTAATCTTCTAAACCATATTTGCCATTGCTTTCATTTTCAAAAGCAACATCTATCTTTCTTTCTCTTAGTTTTCTTGGTCATGAGTGACAGTACATGGTACTGCCTACAGAAACACACACCACACACACACACACACACACGCACATACACACACAAACACATCCCGACCTCCTGCACACTTAAAACCCCATCTTCTTTTCAATGGTTAGCCAGACCTGCCAAAAAAAAAAAAAATCCACAAAAACCCCCCAAATACACGTTTGTCTCCTACCAATGGGATCTCATTTACAAAAGTAAAACCTGTTATTGTCCTCTTTCTCTGTAGTTCCCAATGCATTCCTATTTCTTTTCATAAAACACCGCTGCAAATAATCAAGCATGACCATTGACATCCACGAGATTGAGTTTTAGGAACCATTAAATGAGCTCAGCCTCGTGGGAAGCCTCCTGCGCGGGCTGGACTAAAGGTAATTATTCAGCAATTCCTACCTGTGGTTTTACCTTGTCCCTATATAGTGTTTGAATTTCATACACTGGTAAGGTCAATTTTTTTTTTTTATCCTCCAGAAAAGTCTAGCTCCACACATTTGATCCAGGCCCCCAATTATAATGCTAATATACACACTTGCATTTCACTGGGGTCTGTGGGAAGGGGCTGCTCCAAAGCCATCTTCAAGAGGAAGGCACCAACTTGATGAAATGAAAACAAAAGGGGCCAACGCAGGAGCAAGAGAACCACCCTTCACAGGTTCCTAAAAGAAAGGGACGCTTCTTTTTGTCATAGGTAAAGAGTTCACATGCAAACGTCTGAACTACATCCATACTTCAAGGGCAAGAACCTGGCGGGTCCGTGTCCTGAAAAATCAACAAGGCAGAACACTATCAAGCCAGACTCCGAGAACTCCCTGAGACCCAGTGTCCACATCGCCAAGCCCTGTGTCCTCCTGAATGCTCACTCGACTGTTTGTTAAAATAATTACTGCCATTTGCCACCTGCATTGCAAGCTAAAGAGAAAGAAGGGGGAAAAAATAAAACCGGACCTTCTAGAGGAGGAGTGGGGAAGGAGCGTGGGCAGTGTTTGCCGGTACATTTCCACAACCAAATCCAAAGTCTCCCCTGGCTGTGGCTCGGAGGCTGAGAATTATATGTGAAATTGGGCTCTACCTGGTGCCACGCAATAAATACCGACACCCGGAGAAAGGAATTTCAAGCCGGTGAACGGCAATGGTACACAGGATTTAAAATAAGTCAGTAGGAGAGAAACAAAGAGAGGGAGGAGGGGAGGGAGAAAGGGAGAGGAAGGGGAAAAAAAAACCCCACAGAACTACATACTGTGAAATGAACAAGTTCGGTTAGATTGTTCATCAGGCTTTGGAAAATCATAATGCCATCTGCTACTCTGGACCTCCGAACATCAGGGCTCTCGCGGGCCCACACGCTTCCATATCCAGGAGGAAGGAAGGAACTTCCACTCCCTGGAATGCCGCCTCCGTTTATGGAAGGGAGGCAGCACCCATCCGAACGGTTTAGAATCTCTTTTGAGACCATTTGCCCTTCTCCCATCCCTGCTCTCCCTGGTTTCAAGAGAATTAACGGCAGGCAAACACACACACACACACACACACACACACACACACACAAATAAAAAAAAAAACAAACAAATAAAAAACCCCAACCCAACCCCCAAAAACCGATCCCAGCAAGTCTGCATGAGGCAGACCAGGGCCCCAGACTGAGCTGCTGGTCCAGTGACCCTGGCGTCCAACTTGGGCACTGGGTGCGTAGGTCCCATCCTGGTGGATGAAACGAGCATTGTCCTAGGGCTGGGGAAGACTTCACAATAGAGCAACACATGTTAAATGACAGCTGCCAAAACAGGCCCCACCAGGCAACTGCCCATTCACACAGAGCTATTCACAGGCCTCTGCCACCGAGACACGGTCTCATTAATAATACATCAGGCTTCGTGGGCAATTCAAAGGAAGCCACACAAAGCTAGTTGTTCAAAGACCGCCAAAAGATGCAGAATTTTTCATGGCAACAAAAATAAAATGACATAAAACCTCACGATCTCTGGCGGCAATAAAAATCACTGGGAATGTGAAAATCCTGGTTAGTTAAATAGAAGCAAGCGAAAGAGTTCATTGACTAAATTCACTTGATGCCACTAGGAAAGGAAAAATCAAAAAAGGGCAGGGGAAATTGTGTCTGCACCTGTAGCAGCCAGCTTTATTTAACGGTGCATTAAAAAAATGATCGCCCCACCTTCCACCCTGCCAGTGCAAGGGAGACCTTCCATTCGTCAGACTCTCAGGAATTTTCTTTTCTTTGAACTTGTTTCTTCTGCTCCATCTTTGAGACTTCCTCCTTTCCTCTTCCTCCCTCTCCTCGACAACTCATAAATATGAATTAAATATAATTATAAATGAACAGAACATTAACTTTTGGATTACTGCTGCGTTTTGGTAGAACGTTAATGTCATTTCTAAAGAAACAGTTATTACCAATAGAAAAAAGTAATTACTAAAGGAATCACGGTCTTAATGCTAACCTATTTTCAATCCCGAAGACAGCCAGACTGCATTCATTTAAACAGGCTGGACTTCGCGGAGGACGGGACAGTTCTGCAGAAGTTGCCTCACGCAAAGGAGGACTATCCGTGCCCAGGCTCCTGGAGACAGCCCCGACACCGTTAGGCGCAGGTCGAGAGAACCCATTGCTGGAGCCGCCCGGATTCCTAACGCCTCAACCACCGACTCAACCATGTGGAAACAGGAAACCCCGCACCGTGCCATCCATCCATGTGTGTGTGGAGGCTGGAAGGCCACGTCACTCCGAGCCTGCGCGGGCCTGGGGAGTGAAGGGAGGCCACGGGAAGCCCTGAAGAGACAGAGCATCCCGGGGAGGCTGAGGACCGAGAGGACGGGGATGTTCCCTGGCCTTGCTGCGCTCTCTTCAGAAATCAGAATCACGCCGAAGCCCCACCGGCAATGGACAGATGGCGAGGCCTGCCTGTCGGGCTGGGGAGGCCGTTTTATGAATTCTGGGGAAACACGGGGATGCAGTCACAGCCGCGCCGTCGGGCCCGGCGGCCTCTCCCGCACGGCACGCGGGTTTGTTCGCTGGCTGGTCTCTGTCGGAGGGAGGAGCAGCAGAGCGAGGGACAGAGGCGGAAGAGCCCGTCTGTGGGGTGTGGACATCTTCCCCTGAGGAGTCACGCCGACTCCAACAGAATGTGCAGGACGGAAATCAATCCCGTCGTGGAGACCTGCGGTGTCTCCTCACGGGCAGAGGGGCGGCTGTGACACGCCTGGGTCCGGGGGGGCCGCTTTCCAGGACTCTCTAAGCTTCGTCTCTCCCCCGTCAGCTGTCACTGTCTGTTTCCACCCGGGTTAGCTGTGGGCTAGTGAAAGAGCGCTTGCTGTTCACTTTCCCCATCTGCAAAATGGGGCGATGTTGGGTGGTAGCACCACACGGGGGAAGTTTGTGAAGCATACAGGTGAGGACGAGATGTGTGAATTTCTCTCTTTCTTCTTTTTTGGGCCACACCTGGCTGATCTCAGGGCTCACTCCTGGCTCTGTGCTCAGGGACCTTACCTTGCGGGGTTCAGGAGAACCATCTGTGGGGTGCCCGGGATTGAGCCCTGGGTAGGCTGCATTCAAGGTCAAGTGCCTGCACTATCGTCCCAACCCTCAGATGTGTGACTTTCAAACATTTAAGTCAAATATTCTCTCCTCGTATATTTTCTACTTTGTGAATTTTTCTTCCTGGGGTCTGGATAAAAACAAGTTCTTCTAACTATGCACGTATTTCATTCAACCAGTATTTGAGTGATGACCGTGTATGAAGGGGCAGACAGAGAAAGCCTGGGGCCTTCAGTCTCTAGAACACAAACCTGCAGTAACTGGGTACTGGAACCAGCTTACTTCCTAACTATAAAATAAAGGAAGGAAAATGCCTTTCTTTGAGTTTATTGGTTTTTGGGGTCATACCCAGCAGTGTGCAGGGCTCACTCCAGGCTCACTCCTGGCTCGGGGGATCAAACCCAGGTTGGCCACGTGCAAGGCAGAGCCTTCCCTGCTGTACTGTTTCTCTGGGCCCTGTAAGACGGTTTGCAGTGGGGTGCGCAGTGTTCCCTCAGGAACCGAAAGCTAATCACCTTCTCCCAGTGAGATGAGACTATCTCGGCAAGAACCTGGGCTCCGTTATGGCCAGTCACTCACAAAGCTCAGTTTATCCCATCTCCTACACACCCTTCCTACATGCCAAAGCTGACCGAAACACCTCCAGAGGCCAGAGCCATAGTACAGTGGGGAGGGCCCTGCCTTGCATAGGTCTGACCCGGTTCAATCCCCGGCATTCATTTGGTTAGTCCTCTTTGCCCCACCAGGAGTGATCCCTGAGCACGAAGCCCCGAGTAAGTGCTCAGCATGCTGGGTGTACACCCCCAAAACAAACAAACAAAGAACTTTTGACTTCCTTAAGGCTCTTCCCATCCCATCTTCTGCAACCCAAGAACGATTTTTCAGAGACACAAATTTGGTTGTTGCTGCTCTGCTTGAAACTCTTTCTGTTCGACTCCCCCTCACACCCCCCGACTCCCCGTTCCTGGGAAACGCCTTCATCTGGAAAGATCCTTCCAAGGACGACGGCCTCGTTGCATCTCTTAACACCCAGGCAGGAGCCTCACCACAGTGAACCCCCGCGGGGGTTTCAAGTCTGCCTGAGGCCACGGCACCCCCTGCCCCCGACCGGGGCCCCCTAGCTTCATTATCGGCCCCTCCACTACCAGGGCTCTAGGCTGCACCTCCCCCGCACTTGCCCACACCTTCTCTATGGAGTTTATACGGCTGCGAACATCATTAGGTACCTGTGCACGGACGGGCTCACAGGCGTCAGTTCGCTCCTGGGAGAGTCAGGCCATCAAGGCCCCTGTCAATTATACTACCTGCAGTTTAGTTTAAAGCGATCGTTGATATCTGACCGTTTACAGGCTGGCCTCCCTGACTAGGAGCAGAAACGCTCCAAGGAGAGCAACTGTGTCCGACTCATTTCCTTCCCCACTCTCTGACCCTGGGAGGAATCCAGGCCTACAGGATGTGGGTGGCCACCAGTGGCTTCCAGAATAGCATGGGTACGAGTCTCAGGAGTTTTACAGGGATGCTGGGGAGGGGGGCGGAGGGGTTGGGGTTGAGATCAGGCCTACGGAACTCTGATCAAATTAGAGTGGTAATGGAGAGATAGGATGGGGGAGAAAGCTCTTTAAAAAAATTAAAAAAATTTTTTTTCGCAGTTTAGTTTTGGGTCACGCACACCCAGAGGCGCTCAGGACTTACTCCTGGCTATGCACTCAGGGGTCACTCTTGGTGGGCTCAGGAGACCATATGGGACGCCAGGGATCAAACCCCGGTTGGTCGTGGGCAAGACAAACACCCTGCGTGCTGTATTACTGCTCTAGCAAAGTTTGATCCCTGGCCCCACATACGGTTTCCCAAGCACAGAGGGCACACCCCCCCACCCCCATCCCCCAGGCCCTACCCTACGAGAGCACAAACCTGGATGGCCTCCAAACAAAACCTGTGCAGGCACCATCACGAAGTTAGATACGCAATAAAGTAGGATGAAGTACTTAGAGTCCAGGGCCTGGAGACTTGGTATTTAGAACTGCTAGGAGTCACCTCCAAACACGAATACAGCCACTAGGTATGCCCCTTAAGGAAAAAGGATTCAGCAGCTAGAAGAATTCTTGCAACTCAGAAGACACCCCGATGCTTCTCCCCATTTTGCAGATGCCACCACCTCGGCCCTGCACCCGCGTCTCCCCGAGACATGAGGGTAAGGTCTGACTATGGGGTGTCTCCAGAACAAGCCGGGCGCCTGGTCACAGGGCTGCTCTGAATTCTGGCAAAGTGAAAACTCTGGCCACAAAAGACCCCATCACCCACCGACCAGCCTGACCCACATATCCCAGCTCGCCCCGACCCATGGAGACTCAGTGGCACAGCCAAGGCAGCTGGTACCCATAGAGGCTCCTCTCCCTCTCCGAGGAGTGAGGCCCACCCACCCCACAGGGTGACACTGGTGCTGAATGAATCGCGGAGTCTGCTGGGGTCTTCACTACCCTGGACAAGGCTGGGGCCCACTGAAAACGTGGCACCAAAGGGCTAGCATCTTCTCCCCTTGTGTTGATGACCCCGTGTTTGGGACGGCGGGCATGGGTCATGAGAAGGCTGACGACGCCCTCCAGGTTGGTAGCAATACCTCCTGCACCCCACAACTGTGTCCCCACCCTCCGCCAGCCCAGGCCGTCTGTGACAACTCTGGCATCACAGAGCACCTCATGAGCACAGTCCACGCCAACGCCACCCAGAAGACAGTGGATGGCCCCTGTGGGAAGGCTGTGGCAGGAGGGCTGAGGGGCAGCCTGGAACATCATCCCTGTTCAACCGGCACTGCCCCGGCTGGAACAGGCAGCTGACTGGCTCTTCCCTCCCGATGTGTGGCTCATGGATCTGACGGTCGTCCGGAGAAAGCTGCCGTAGATGCCATCAGGGCTGAGGGACACCACAGCGGGCAGGGCACTGGCCTTGCATGTGGCTGACCCCAATGCAATCCCCAGCACCCCTTATGATCCCCCAAGCCCCTCCAGGAGTGAGCCCTGAGCACTGCTGGACGTGGCCTCCAAACCAAAAAGAAATAAAACTTAGAAAAGAAGGTAGGAGAGGAGGCCCCGCAGGCGGCCTTCCCCGTGACAGGGGCACTGGCTCCTGTACCTTCAGGCCGGGGCTGGCGCTGCCCCAAAGGGCCACTCTGTCAAGCTGCTTCCTGGTATGACAACCAGTCTGGCTACAGCAACAGGACAGTGGACCGGATGGTCCCTGTGGCTCCAAGGTCTAAGAGCCCTGAGAACCAGCAGACCCAGTGAGAGCACTAGAAAAAGAGTTCCTTGGTGCTGGGGGAAGGGGTGTTTCTTGCCCACTTCCCCAATACATGGAGAAACCCCTGACCTTCACACTTTCCATACCAGACTTCCTGAAGAAGGCGGGTCACTAGGAACCCTAGCCGTGCGGTCCCCATCAATTAAGCACACTGTACCCCCTCTATTGCAACCTCCCCCCTGTGGCTGGAGTGAGCCTCCGAGGCTGAGCACTTGCTGTGCATGGGGGAGGCCTGGGTTTAATCCCCGGTACTTCCGGGTCCCCCAAGCCTGCTAGAGAAAGGTCTGGGCACAGCGCTGGGAGTTTCTAAAGCCCAAAACCAAAACCCACCTTCAAAGAGAAGAACAAACAACCAAAAATCCTGACCCCTGCTAACGTACGGCTGCCAACACCATTAAATAACTCCAGCTCTGAGCGGTTAGAAAACCCTCCGTGTACTGATTTCGTTGGAGGTTCTTTTTGCATATGACCCGGTGAACACAGACTCTGTTCTATGAGGGATGCATCACGTGTGCAGGCATGTCACAAGGCCGTGGTGAGACTCACTTTGTCTGGACTTACACAGAGACAGCTGAGACACGGAACGTTCCAAAGCAACAGGCTCTGCTGTGCTCTTCTCTCCCAGCACAGTCTTTGTGAATTCTATACTTGTGACGTCTATATTTTATACACTCATATCAAGAATGGACTAAAATGGCAAAAAAATAAGATTAAATTAAAAAAAAAATTCCAACGGCAGCACTGCATTCCTCGGAGAGCTCTGCTCATCGCATGGCTCTGAGTGGATGTTTTTCCAAGAGGGATATTCAAATGGGCCATAAACACATGAAAAATGCTCCAAGTCATTAATTATAAGGGAAATGCAAATCAAAACCACAATGAGCGATCACTTCACACCCACTAGGAGAGCTATAATTAAAAAAAAAAAAAGCTCCACAGAAATTAACAAGTGTTGGGCGAGAATGTGGAGAAATTTGAACTCTCATAAATTGCTGGTAGGAATGTAACACGGTGCAGCTGCTGTGAAATATCGTTTGAAAGTTCAGTACAATATTAAACAGAGCTCTCGTACCAGCAGCAATTACAGTCCTAGGTATAGATCCAAGTAAATGAAAACAGACTTCCACATGAAACCTTGTCTGGGACTGTTCACAGATCATTCATTCCTCACTGCAAACCTGCACCCGAAAGTGGAAAACACCGAAACGTTAATCTATGAAGAGACCAACAAAAACATGGCCAACCCGTAGAATGGAAAATTACTCAGTCATGAATAGGAACAAAGTACTAACAAATCCCACATCACGGCTGTACCTAGAAAACATTATGCTGAGTGTAAGAAATGAAAACACAAGGAGCCAGTCACCATCGGGTCCAATTCATAAGGAACAATCCCAGTAAGATGTGACATGGTGCTCGTGGAGACAGACAGGGAGAGGAGAGGAGGAGCACAGGAGAGGAGGCAGGTTACTAGTGCCCGCCAGGAACTGTAGGGACAGGGACCAGCACCCACAGCTAACAGACACCAGCTTCAGCTCTGGAGGGATGGAATGTTCTTGAACTGAGCTTAAAAAGGCAAATGCTATTTTTATGTGTGCTAGGTTTGCTTTGTTCTGCTAAAATGTTTCGGTCAGAAACATTTTTTTTTTCTTTCTTGGGTCACACCCGGTGATGCACAGGGGTTACTCCTGGCTCTGCATTCAGGAATTTCCCCTGGCGGTGCTCAGGGGACCATACGGGATGCTGGGAATCGAACCCAGGTCGGCCATGTGCAAGGCAAATGCCCTACCCGCTGTGCTACCACTCCAGCCCCTTGGTCAGAAACATTTTAAGGAAGAAAAAAAGAAAACAGGGCCCCAGCAGGATAGAACAGCGGTTAATGCACAGTACCTGGAGGTGCCCATGACTCTCTGAGCACAGCCAAGCAGTCGTCCTTCATCTGTATCTATATATTCATTGCAGCACTGTTCACTATAGCCAAAATCTGGGAACAACCCGAGTGCCCTAGAACAGATGACTGGGTAAAGAAGCTTTGGTATATCTACACAATGGAATACTATGCAGCTGTTAGGAGAGATGAAGTCATGAAATTTGCTTATAAGTGGATAGGCATGGAAAGTATCATGCTAAGTGAAATGAGTCAGAAAGAGAGGGACAGACATAGAGGGACTGCACTCATTTGTGGATTATAGAATAACATCACTTGAGGCTGACAGGGGATTGCCCCATAGCTGGAAGACTGCTTCATAAGCGGAGGGGAGAAGGCAGATGGAATAGAGAAGGGATCACTAAGAAAATGATGGCTGGAGGAACCAGTTGGGGTGGGAGATGCATACCGAAAGTAGACAATGGACCAAACATGATGACCTCTCAGTGTCTGTGTTGCAAGCCATAATGCCCAAAAGTTGGGAGAGAGTATGGGGAATATTGTCTGCCATGGAGGCAGGGGGAGGGTGAGAAAGGGGGAGTATACCCGGGATACTGGTGGTGGGGAATGTGCACTGGTGGAGGGATGGGTGTTTGATCATTGTGAGATTGTAACCCAAACATGAAAGCTTGTAACTATCTCACGGTGATTCAATAAAATTAAAAAAAAAAAAAAAAGAATGTGTATTAAAAAATAAATTACGAAAAGCTGAAAAAAAAAAAAAACAGTTGTCCCAGAGCACAGAGCCGGGAGTAAGTCCTGAGCACTGCCAGGTGTGGCCTCAACCCACATCCTCCCTTCCCCACAGAGAAAGAAAAAGGAAAACAGGAGTTCATTTTCCTCTGGTGGCCTCTCGCTGCTCTCCCACGGGACCGAGGTCCCTTTCTGCTGACAGGACGGGCCTTGGTGGAAGACAAGGAGAGGCCATACTTAGGCCACATTCACTTGCTGTAAGACGAGTCCCGCTAGAAAGATCCATTTTCGTTTACATGCACCGTCCACGGAGCCGAGGCCTGGCACAACCTCCACCGGGCGGTGGGATGAGTCTCTGCATGAATGACTTCAGGGCCGAGCGGGACCTAGTCACAGACTTAAACTCCAGCTAATGAAAGCTTCGCAGGCCACGCAGTGCTGACTGGTGTCCGGCTCTGGGGGAGAGTGGAGGAGGGGGAAGGTGACAGAGACAGGGTCGGTGAGGAGCTGACGCTCGGGACATCGGCGGATGTGGAGACAGTTACGAAGGGGAGGAGAACAAGTGCAGGGCGGCTCTGGAGAGGACAGTCTGGCCTGGACCGAGGCTGCAAAACACAGGCTGAGTCTCCAGTGCTGCCCTAAGAAGCTTAGCCACGGCCCTGAAAGCTGGGGTGCGTGTCTGGATGTGTAGGGTCCCCGGGGGAGCCTGGAAGGGTCGACAGGCTGAGCGTTTCTTTAAAGATAATCCTATGGAGGTGGAGTGCGAAGAGAAGCAACTAGAAATATTGAGAGGCTGTCAGATACGAGGCTATAATGCCGACTCTTCCCTCCTTCTGCTTCTTTTCCCCAATCTTGGGTTTTCTTCCCTCTTTGCCTCGGCTAGAACAGAAGCCGGCGGCTTTCCTCTGGGCCACACAGACTGTCTAGCCGCATAAAGAACCTCTACTGCACCGAGGGGTTTCCTTCCACTACTGCAAGTGTTTGCTGCGGTTTCCGGACACTATCTAAGTGGCCAGACTGTTGTTCAGGCTTGGTGCTGCCTGGGGACAGCAGGCTACAAGCAGTGGGACTCAGCAGACCACTGAGGACAGTCAGTGGCTGGGGACAGTCCCATCTTTTTTTTTTTTTTGCTTTTGGGTCACACCCGGCAATGCTCAGAGGTTACTCCTGGCTCTGTCGGTGCTCAGGAATTACGCCTGGCGGTGCTCAGGGGACCATAAGGGATGCTGGGAATCGAACCCGGGTTGGCTGTGTGCAAGGCAAATGCCCCAGCCGCTGTGCTATCGCTCCGGCCCCAACAGTCCATCTTTAAGGAAGCTCTCAGTCCAAATCTCTATTTCCATTGGTTTGACTTTGTAGTGAATTCTGAAATCACGAACTGTGAAGTCTTCCAACTCTATTCTCCCTCCTCCTCCAAATCTGTCTTGGCTGTTCAGAGTCTCCTTCATTCTCCCGATGATTTTAAGAGTTAGTTCATCCATTCCTGTAAGAGCAACCCGCTAGGATTCTGAAAGGGGTTATGTTTTACTGGGGATACACCTGGGAAGTATTAACCATCTCCATAGTAAGTCCTCATTCCATGAACATGAGATCTTTATGTTTGTTTAGGTCTTTAATTTTTTAAAATGATTTTTAAAAATGGTTTGTTTTTTCAGCCTGCAAAAGTTTTCCATTTGCTTTTGGTCCACATCCAGAGGAGTTACTCCTGGCTCTGTACTCAGCGGTTGGTCCTGAAGGTGCTCAGGGGACCATGTCGTGCCAGGGAATAAAAATGGGCCTCAAATATGCAAAGCATGTGATTAGTCTTTGACCTCTAGCTCCAAAGATGGCCGCCAAGAATGCCAATTTTTGGTTAAATTTAATATCAAATATTTTATTTAACTTAAATTGCTTAATTTTTTGACTATTGATTTTGTATTATTAATGTATCAAAATGCAATTAAATTTTGGGTGTTGATTTTGTATACGATCTTGTTGACTTGTTTATCAAGTTCATGACTTTTCTAGGATTTTCTCCATATATCATCTGCCCCAAAAGTTTTATTTCTTCCTCTTCAAACTCTGGGTGTCTTTCCTTTTCCTTGACTAACTACCTGGGTACTTCAGTACTATGTTGGATAGAAGTGATGAGAACAGCCATCCTTGTCTTTTCCTGATCTTGTGAGGAAAATGTGCAACTGTCTTTCATCATTACTGTGTCTGCTGTTGGCCTTGCACGTGCAAGACAATCACTCTACCCCCGAGCCACATTCTTGGTCCACTTTGTGGAATGTTTTTGAAAAAACATTATTTACTTGTTCTAAGTTTACTTTGGTTCTGTATTTCATCTTGGTAGTTTGTGATTTTCTAAAGTTTTCCATTTCAAGTAGGTGCTCTAGTTTCTTGGCCTACAATCACTGGTAGTCCATTACAGACCTTTTTATTTCAACAGTGGTGAGGTGCCTGCTTTCATTCCCGATTTTAGCTACTTGAATGCTCTTTTTTTTTTTTTTTGCTTTTTGGGTCATACTTGGCTCTGCACAGGGGTTACTCCTGGCTCTGCACTCAGGAATTATCCTTGGCGGTGCTCAGGGGACCATATGGGATGCTGGGAATCGAACCCAGTTCGGCCGCATGCAAGGCAAACGCCCTACCCGCTGTGCTATCGCTCCAGCCCCCACTTGAATGCTCTTTTACCCTTAAAAAAAAACAACAACCTCATCATTTCAGGTAAAGTTTTTTCAATTTTACTGGTTTTCCAAAAGCCGATTTTTGGTTTCCATTGATTGTTCTCTCTCGTTTTGCTATTCTCGACATTATATAATTCTGCTCTATTTCTAAAGTTTCCTTCCTTCCACTTCCCTGCTCTTCCTTTTCTATTCCTTAAGGTAGAAGGTGAGGTTACTCACTCAAGATCTTTCTTCCTCTTGAACGCAGGCTCTCAGTTCACATGTTCCCTTGAAGTATTGCTCTGGCTGCATCCCACAATCTTAGGTAGGATGTATTTTGATTTCTGCATTTCTCTAATTTCCCTTGCAATTTTCCAATTTCCCCATTTGGCCATATGACAGTGTACTTACTACCAGTGGTGTAATTAATAGTATAATAGCATATTTGGCTATGTCATCTGCCCAGATTTGTGAATTTACAAATTTCCTTCTGTTATTGATTTGTTTTCTACCTTCTGGACCCCTTGAGTCGGCTGTCCCTTTGGTCAGAGACGAATCTTGCATATGTTTCTGCCTTCCTCTGTCAAGATGAGCCCTGCTCTGCGCTTCCTCCCTAGAAAGCCTTTCTAGGATAAGCAGAAGAGAGCCACCAGATCACCCCACTGTTCTACGCAGAGTGCTAAAGCAGGCCACTCTAAAAATCTCAACTTATATATTTGGGGGCTGGAGCGATAGCACAGCGGGTAGGGCACTTGCCTTGCACGAAACCGACCCGGGTTCAATTCCCAGCACCCCATATGGTCCCCTGAGCACTGCCGGGAGTGATTCCTGAGTGCAGAGCCAGGAGTAACCCCTGTGCATCGCCAGGTGTGACCCAAAAAGCAAAAAAAAAAAAAAAAAAAAAACCCAAAAACTCAACTTACATTTTTAATCCACTGGGGGATATATAGATGTATATGAAATATATATACATATATATTATTTAATGAAGGCACTCACAGTTACATAGGCATAGTTGATATATACATCTTATCATTATTCATCTAGTATCATAAACAACAATTTCTTTATCTGGCTTAACTGTAGGGTCATTAATGGCCACCTCAAGTTTGCTCATATTAAGAGGTCTTTGGTATTTTTCAACTCTTCCTATGAAACAAGCATTTTCATGGAGAAGATACTTTGAATCAGCTATAAAACATGACAAATGAATTCAGTTTTTACTAGTAAAATGAATACACATAAATATAAATCAGGGGTTTGCTAATTGTCCTGTTCAGCACTTACAGATGTTAGGTAGAAATTTATTTTTAGCTGTATTGTGCCAGAAAGACACACACACACACACACACACACTCAGAGCAATAACCCATTTTTCTGGTTGTCATATTTTAGACAACCTGAACATTCAGAAAAACCAACTGTGAATTAAAAATTGATTCACACGACTACATTATTGTAGTCGAAGTTGGTGATCCCTTCTCTGAGTTGCCCTTTCCCCAGAATGTGAGGCCAGCCTCCTAGCCATGGAGTCAACCTCCTGGTAGTTGTTTCTACAATTCTTGGGTGTTAGTCTCCCACTGTGGGAGAAGGGAGTTGCGGGCTGAATGAGGGCTAGAGACTGAGCACAGTGGCCACTCAACACCTTTATTGCAAACCACAACAGCTAATTAGAGGGAGAGAACAGAAGGGAATGCCCTGCCACAGTGACAGGGTGGGGTGGGGGGAGATGGGATTGGGGAGGATGGGAGGGATGCTGGGTTTACTGGTGGTGGAGTATGGGCACTGGTGAAGGGATGGGTTCCCGAACTTTGTATGGGGGAAGCATAAGCACAGATGTGTATAAATCCGTACCCTCATGGTGATTCATTAATTAAAAATAAATAAATTTATTATTAAAAAAATAAATAAAAAAATTAAAAAAAAATTGATTCACACGAACTTTTAAACTTTTAAACCTGACACTTTCCACTTTTCCTTGCTTTCCCCTTCCACTTTTCCTTTCCTGACCTGGGAAATTCCTACTCATCCATCAAGACCTAGCTGAGATGTCTCCTCTCTCGGGGGTCCTCTCCTAACCCCCATCACTGCTGACACAAAGCTTCTTCCCCTCCTGGCGCCTTGAGCATGAATCCAAACAGTGACCCAGCCATTATCATCACTTCTGACTCCATCTCCTTTCTCAAGATGCAGACTATTTGGGGTAAAGCCCCAATGTAAAGTCCCCTCAAGAGATCTGCTGGCTCCAGGAAGGCGAGGTTTGCTGAGTCAGGCACTGTACTCATACCTGCCCCAGAGCCAGGGCGCACCCAGAGGACTTCGTTAAAGAGAGCTACCTGGGGCAGGAGACATAGCTCAGTGGGTCGGGCATTTTCCCTGCATGTGGACAACCCGGGTTCGACCCCTTACATCCCATATGGCCCCCTGATCACCATCAGAAGTGATCTGTGGCTGTGGCCCCCAAACAAAAAACAGCAAGAGAGTTACACATCTTTAGGTTCCCGTCTCCAGAATCCCATTTGACCTGACACGGCCACTCTCCTCTGGGATGCAAACAGGAGACGGGCAGATCCCGGAAGTGAGGAGGCTAGTGTGACCACACATGGAGACCCAGAGAAGCCTGGTGGGGTGGCAGGGCCACGGAGAGCTACCGGTCTGGGAGCAGTTAGGTGCAAATATATCCAGAGGAGCAGGTGGGCCACTGAACACAACGCCGGACACACCAGCAAAAGGCCGGGGCGGCATTCAGCGCAAGAGCGAGGTCCCATCCCACACAATTTTATGCACCCTGAGGGCATCAATGCATCAACGTTCAACCCTGGAACATGTCTGAGCAAGGACCTGAGTCACCAAGAAGCGGCTAAATGAGATTCAATGAGATTCACGACACTGTCAACAGGGCCGGCCAAGAGCAAATACATTTTAGAAACATTTCTTTCTAAAATAAAAAAAGAAAACAAAACAAAACAGCAGATTTTCTTACTGATGTCAGAGATTAAGATAGTAAATTTTGCTACTGAGACCACAGGGTTCACCTTACTCCCCAAGGTTGGTCAAGGCTGGTTTCAAGGACACCTGGGCACACGACACTTATAGCGAATGAGTGTTTTACATTGTAGGTACCTGGGAGCGGGTACAAGGGGATCTTTGAGAGAAGTGACTCTGGGGCATTCCAAGGTGCCTTTAAGACACCCCATTTCCTGAGTTAGCCAGCTCGAAGGCACTGAAACGAAACTGGCTTGTTCAGTTTTCCATTGGTGCTCGACTGTCCTGTTACCCCAGTGACACCCCACCCCCACCCCCAGGGCCTTCCCTGGGGTTTAAGTTCTAGGTTCCTGGTTCTTACGCTTTGCTTAACTTCTATGTGGACATCGAGGGTCTGGCTCTGACTTTGTTCTCTGTTTCTACCTTCTTATTCCCAGACTTATATCATTCCCAGACTTATTCCCACTTCTGGAAACCCTAAAGATTAGCCCTATCCCCTTGACCTGGTTTACACCTTTCTTGTTCTTTCCCAGACGACAGCAGGCCAAGCTGCCTTCCTATAGCACTGGACTCTGCTGTACTCTCTGGTACATGCCTCCAAATACATCATCTTCTTTGAATTTGGTTCCCTGGGGGGGTGACATCTTCTTTTTTTACTTTATATACAGTTTTTGGGTCACAGCTAGTGGTGCTCAGGGATTACTCCTGGCTCTGCGCTCAGGGATCACTCCTGGCAGGATTTGGGGGACCAAGTGCAGAGCCTGGGATAGAACCTAGATTGTTCTAAGGCAGTGCCCTATCTGCTGCGCTACTGCTCCAGGCCAGGTGACTCTCTCTGCTCTGACTTTTCTCTAGTCCCCAACTTCCATCTCAAGAGGGCCACGCCCGAGGGGTCAAATCTTGGTTGGTTATGTTCACTCAGGAATAGAAGCCAGGGAAAAATGACTTTCGAGTGAAGATAATAAATTGCCCTCTGGGATTTAAGGAAGGGGAGGAGGACACACCTAGGGGCTATGCCAAAAAGTTAAGGAAGAAGTTTTCAAAATGTAATGCGTCAAGAGTTAACTGCAAACTATGAATCATAACTCCCTAGCCTTGCTCTCTAGAAGATCCAATGGAATGATTTGGGTCCAAGAGTCTGAGTAAAGAAAAGCAACAACAACAACAACAACAACAACACAACAACAACAACAACTAAAAACAAAAGCTTCAGGGTTGGAGAGAGCAGAGACGGTAGGAAGCCCGCCATGCATGCAGTGGGCCTGGACTTGATCCCCAGCATCCCATACAGCCCCCAAGTGTCACTAGGAGGGGTCCCTGAGTGCAGAGCCAGGAGTAAGCCCGGAGCATCACCAGATGTGACCCCCAAAAAAGAGCCCTCAGGAAATCCTGAGGCAGTTGGTTCAGGAACCACTTCGTCATGTCAGTGAGAAATCTGACTGGCACAGAGCAAGTCCTGCCACCACGGGTCTCTCCCCCAGAAGCCACGTGGTCCCACTGAGCTGCAGTGTGATGGCATGAATCATTCTTGCCTGACACCTTTACTACCAAACATGAGTTCAACTTCCGTGGGTTTTAGTGAAGCAAGAACTTCCCATGTTTCCATGAAAGAAGACACGTTAATTAGTTTTTAAAGTGGGAAGAGGTGTTAAAGTTCTATTTTCCTCTCAACTGAGAAAAATATGTCACTGGAGTGACACGCCTTCTCCTTTCCTCTTCAGAACATGTCCCTGGGATAAGTTTACAGGACCCAGGATTCTGTCAAGTCAAAACAAGTAAAATTATTTTACATCCAACAGCAGCCAGTGCTGAACTGGGAAGATAGTACAGGGGTCGAAGCCACAAGCTGTGCGTGTGGCCAGCCCAACGCCAGACAGTCCCCTACGCACTGCCAGATGCAGGCCTGGGGCTTCTGAGCACCACTAGGCGAGCCTGGCAATCCCCGGCCATGCCCGGACCCAGAGCAAGTCCTTCGGCACTTATGTTGACTGTTGGCTGTCGGGCAGAGAATTTCTGTGAGTGGCCCTGGGGTTTGGGGGAGTGCCCCCCACCCAAATAGTCACTGCTACTTTATTTTTATTTTATTTATTTATTTATTCATTTATTCATTTATTTATTTCTTTATTTTTTGCTTTTTGGGTCACACCTGGCTATGCTCAGGGGTTACTCCTGGCT